>NW_007726511.1:393130-409989 GCF_000696425.1 Galeopterus variegatus
TTGGATTTTAGCCATCCTCACTGGGGTGAGATGGTATCTCAGTGTAGTTTTGATTTTCATTTCCCGGATGCTGAGTGATGTTGAGCATTTTTTCATATGACTGTTGGCCATTTGTATGTCTTCCTTAGAGAATTGCCTACTTAGCTCTTTGCCCATTTTTTAATTGGGTTGTTTGTTTTTTTCTTCTAAAGTTGTTTGAGTTCCTTGTATATTCTAGATATTAATCCTTTGTCGGATGTATATTTTGCAAATATTTTCTCCCACTCTGTTGGTTGTCGAAATAGCACTATTTCTAATGAAGAGTTTCAAATTTGTAATTAAAACTTTCCCACAAAGAAAACTCCAGGCCTAGATAGCCTCACTAGCTAATTCTATCATGTTTAAGAAGAACTAATACAATCTTACACAAACTTTTTCAGAAAATAGAAGTAAAAGGAACACCTCCCGCCTTATTTTATGAGGTCAGCATTACCCTAACATGAAAACCAGACAGAATTTACAAGAAAAGGAAACTACAGACCAATATACCTTGTAAATATAGATGCAAAAATTTTTAACTAAATATTACCAAATTGAATCCAGCAATATGTAAAAAGGACGATACATCGTGATCAAGTGAATGCAGATTGGCTAAATATTTGAAAACCAATCAATCCATGTAATTTACCATATCAACAGGAGGCTAAAAAGGAAAATGATTTTAAGACATGCAAAAAATATTTTAGGAAAAATTCAGCACCCATTCTTGAGAAAAGCTCCTAGCAAACTCAGTACCCTCTATTCTACAGCTCACATAGTACTTACTGGTGAAAGGCTGATTACTTTTCCCTGAGAATGGAACAGAAAAATGATGTCTTCTCTTCCCATTTCTATTCATCATTGTACTGGAGGTTCTAACCTATTCACTAAGACAAGGTAAAGAAATAAAAGTCCTAAAGATTAAAAAGATGTAAATAAAATTGTCCCTATTCAGATAACATGGCTATGTATATGGAAAATCCTGAGGAGTCTCATAAATGAATTTAGTAAAGGCACAGGATAAGGTCAATAGACAAAAATAAATGTATTTCTATGTACTAGTAATGAGCAACTTAAAAATGACATTTTTTGAAGTACCATTTAAAATAGCATACAAAACAAAATACTTAGGAATAAATTTGACAAAATGTGCAAGATTTGTATACTGAACACTAAAATATTTCTGAGAAAAAATTTAAAAGATCTAAATAAATGGAGAGATATTCCATGTTTTGGATTGGAAGACTCAATATTTTTTTTCTCAATATTTTTAAGATGTTAATTTTCCCTAAATTGATCTATAGATTCAATATATTCCCAGCCCAAATTCCAGATGGCTTTTTTTTTTAACTTGAGAAGTTAACTCTAAGATGTATATGAATATGCGAAACATCTAGAATAGCCAAAACAATGTTGAAAAAGAAGAAAAAAGTTGTAGTATTTCTATCAAGTTATACTAATCAATGCAGTGTAAATAAAATACAGATCAATGGAACAAAATAGAGTCCAGAAGTAGGCCTACACTTAAATGGTCAACTGATTTTCAACAAATATGCTAAAGTAATTCAGAAGGGAAAGTGAAGTAACTCAACAGGGAAAGGACATATTCAGATATATCAAAGTAATTCAATAGGGAAAGGAGACATTCAAATGGCCAATAAGCTCATGAAAAGACACTCAGCATCATTAATCACAAGGGTACAAATACCACTGTATACCCACAGGTATGACTAAAACAAAAAGACTGAGAATTTCTTATAAATGTGTATCCTAAGCATATGTTTACTAAATGACCAAGAAGTCCCACTTCTAGGTATTTACCAAGAAAATGAAAACTTATGTACACACAAACACATGTATGTGAGTCTCTTTAACAACTGGATATCCATATGGAAAAAAATGAACCTTGACTTTTACCTTATGTAAACATTAGCTTAAAATAGATTATAAAGGAAAGAAACAAAGAACGAACAATCGCAATAATACATTGAACTTTCAGAATGAGAGAAAAGAACTGTGGTTAGTAGATGTGGAAAGGGGGAGTGAGAGGGGGGTTAACGAGAAATTGGTTAATGGATACAAAGAATAATTACATATAGTAATATTGAATAAGCTACCTATCCCGATTTGACCATTACGTATTGTACACAAGTATTGATAGTCAACTTTGTGTCCCACAAATATGTATAATCAATTATCTTTCAATAAAAAAAATATATATAGACCTAAACGTAGAAGCAAAAACTATAAAATGACTAGAGGAAAATAGAGAATCTTCGTGAACCTGATTTCTTAGATAGGACAAAAAAGCATACATCATAAAAGAAAAAGGGATAAATTGGACCTCATAAAAGGTAAAACTTTATCTTCTTTAAAAGATATCATTTTAAAAATGAAGAGGCAAAGCCACAGACTGAGAAAAAATATTCTCAATACTTATATCTGAAGAAGGACTTTTATCCAGAATATATAAAGAATTTCTAAAATTCAACAGTAAGACAGTCCAATTAAAATGGGCAAAATATTTGAACACATCACAAAAAAAGATATTCAAATAGCCTGTAAGCACATGAAGAGACACTCAGCATTATTAGTCATGAAAGTACAAATTAATACCACAGTGAGGTACCCCTATATACCCACTAGTATGGCTAAAACAAAAAGACTGAGAATTTCTTATAAAGGTATATCTTAAGCATGTGTTTACTATATGACCAAGCAGTCCCACTTCTAGATATTTACCAAGAAAATGAAAATTTATATACATACAAACAGACATATGTGAATGTTTTTAGCAGCCAAAACCTGGAAACAATTTAAATGTCCAACTGTTGAGTGTATAAACAGTAATACACCCATAAAATGGAATACTATTCAGTAATGTAAAGAAACCAACTACTGATCTATTCAACAGAATGGATGAATCGCAAATACATTATAGTAAGTGAAAGAATTCATTTATATGACATTCTGGAACAGGCAAAACTATTGAGATAGAAATCAGCTGAGTGGTTGCCAGGCCTATAAAATGGCACATGGAAAATTTGGGGGATGATGGAACTGTTCTGTATCTTAATTGTGGTGATGTAAATACATGCATCTTTCAAAATTCATACAACTGTTCACTAAAAGTAGTGATTTTTAATGTATGTAAATCATACTTCAATAAACCTGACTTTAAAAATCATTTAAAGATTGACAATACCAAGTGTTCACAGGGTGTGGAACAACTTGTCTGGAACTCTCGTCATTGCTGATGGGAGTATAAAATGGTACAACCAGTTTGGAAAACAGTTTGGCAGTGTTCTGTGAAGTTAAACATACACCTACCATACAACCCAACAATCCCACTCCTAGGTATTCTTCCAAGAGGAAGGAAAATCTGTGTCCGAATAGACTTATACATGAATGTTTATGGCAGCCTTATTAATAGTGAAAAAGAACTAGAAACAATCTGAATGTCTATCCAGTGGTAGATGGTTAAGCAGTGTGTTATATCCTTTCTTTTTTATTACTGAGTATTCTATAGTAACAAACTTGTGATACATAAAACAGCATGAATGAATGTTAAATGTACTGCACTGAGGAAAAAAAGCCAGACACAGGAGTATATACTATGTGATTCTATTTATATGAAATTGTAAAAGTGAGAAAGATAGTCTATAGTGGATGAAAGCAGATCAGTGGTTGCCTTGAGCTGGGATGGAGGAGGTAGGGCCCGACTGCCCAAGGGGGCACCAATGAACTTTTTAGGGTGAAGGAAATGTTCTGTTTCTTGATTGTGGTGATGGTTTCACAGGTGTATACATTCGTCAAAAATCATTGGACTGGACTTGTACTTTTAAAATGTATGCATTCTATTGTATATATGTTATCACTTAAAAAGATTAATTTTAAAGAAGAGACCTTGGAAATTAATTTTTAAAGGGAGGTTCCAAAATTGAGTAGCTTTCAGAACAGCTCTGCTGATCTTCACATGATTTATGAACATAGACAATGTGGTAACTTTGGAGGCAGGACGGCTCTGGTTTTCTGCTATATTCCTAGACAATTTAGTCTCAAGTTTTATAATCTTATCAGTTAGCTTTTTCCGCCATTAACATGAAAGTGAGGTTGGCCAGGATAATGCCTTGTACTTTGCTTGATTCCATGGAACTTGCAAATGTAGTGTTTTCGTTGTAGTCTTGCACTGTTCCCTGGTTGTGGATTTTGGAGGCAAAACGTAGCAAGAATACTCCATCTTTTGCTGATCTACAGGCCTGTTTACAGACTCCTTGTTTATCTCAAGCCATGGCTGGAGCTTCTCCATGCCATGTTTCTCCAAAGGCCCAGAACTGTCACAGTCTAGAGAGGTGCTGCAGGACTCCTGGGTACTGGAGTATGATCCTACCCTTGTGAGTCAACAATGCGTTTGATCCCAGAAGCAAGGGACTAGTTCCTCTTGTGGATTTGATCCTTCTGCCATGTTAGTGCATGTATTGTTATTATTTTCTAATAGAATGTTTATTCATTCAGTAGTATTTCCTGAGCACCTACTATGTGCCAGGCTTCATATTGGGTATAATGAATGCAGAGATGATTAAGACATCATCTTTATTCTCAGTAAGGTCAAAGCTCATTAGTAGAAGAGCTAATGGAAGACTGGACTGCCAGTCTTGCCCCCACTTCTCCCATCCCAGTCCATCGTCCATGCTATGAATGAAGGCATATTCCAAACCATGAATGCCACTTCCCAACTTAAAACTCTTTAGTGGCTTCTCATTTTTCTCTATGCAATATCCAATCTCTGTCTCCCTCATCATTTCCCACTCTCCTACCCACTTATCTTTATATGAGCAGCTTTGCTTCCATCCACAGGAGCTCCCAGACATTTCTGGTTCAGGGTGTCCCAAATGGGCAAATCTATAGCCAATTCAGGAATGACGATTATCCATCCCTTATTTACTCAGCCAAAGTTTTTTGGGTGTGTGCTCACTATGTTGGGCCATAGGGCCATAGAGACATGTAAAAAACAGTCACTGTTCCTGGAAAAGGGGAAATGAGCCTGGGAGTGGAATGCATGGAGGCTGGAGATGCGAATGAAAGCACAGAGTGTTTGGGCAGGGATTAATAGTTGATTATAGCTGGAAGTAGGCTGTGTGGTTGGGAGGGATGTAATATGAGACCAGAGAAGTAGACAGATTGGGAATGGTCATAAAAACAAGTTTGGGGATAACTAAGATATTTAAACCAAGGAATGATGTGATGAGATCCGCACTGTGATGAGTCTCAGAATAAGGGTAGAGTGTTGGATCCCACCTCTTGTTGCTTCTGCGGTCCCTAGATTCTGGCCAAAGCTCCCTGCAACCCCAAGTCTACTGATATTGGACTTGGGGCCAGGGGACAATTTGCTAAAGAGAATTCTTATCAGTATCACCTGTGACCAGTGTCCAGTCCTTCATCCCTTACACTTTTAAGGAATTGTCTGTTGATCTCTGTCTCACGTTGGCCACTCTCCATGTAAATTTCATGCAGGAAGGGAAAGAGTATCTCCATCCATTGAGCCTTGCCGTGAGTGTGTGTGTATGATTTGTCAACAATCGAGGATTTTATGGGAGTTTATGGGACTTCATTAAAGATGCTGGAGCAGGGGCACCATGGGACATCAGAAGAGCCTTTAGCAATAAACCACAATTCCAAGCTTTGGAATGCAGTAAATGTTTAAGAGACTTCCTTCCTTTCATTACTGAATTTTACTTTACTTTCATACCAGTAAAGAGTTGTGTTTTATTGGTTGAAATTTCTTGATTCCGTTTTCCCCAGGTCTGTTTAAAAGCTACATTTTATCTTTGAGGATGTTTGGCTTGTGGTGGAGGAAGTGCTGCCAGCGAATTCAATTAACTGGCAGAGCTCACAGATACTGTACACGGATTTCTTTTTTTCTTTTTTTTTCACAACTGCTACATAAACACAGCTGGGTTTAATATTTGTCGTAACAAAGATTTAACTTGAATCATTTTACTCCGGGTAATTAATGCTTGGAATCTTGGCTACTTTTTCGTTCATTTGTAATCCTCTGCATTTCTTTACTCTAGCTATCTAGATAATGAAGTGTGCTCCTCTAGGTCTTTGCCCTGCCTTAAAACTGCTTAATATTTGGCCGTTTCCACTAGAGAGCAGATGCTTTTCTTTGCAAGAATTGAATTTCTGTCAGCTCTTTTATGCATCATGTGTTTGGAACTGTAAGTGGATCAAGTTGTTCATCGCAGCAGGGACACTGTGAAACACATCTATTATACACACTTCCCACCCCCCCCTCCTGTTTTTTTTCTCCCCTGAGGAGGTGGAGATGTCCGGATCCCCTTGGGAGATATCTTATTCTGTGTGGATGGATCCATGTGATCCACCGTGGATCCGGCCCGGCCACATCTCTAAGCACGGAAATCTATATCCATTCAGCCCACAATTGTTGCTGAGACAAATCCTACTTTTATCTTTGTAAACACCAAGCACTTCATTAACTCCAAAATACAAACCAAGTTTGGGTCACTAAATAAATCCACGAGGCTCAGCATAATGAGTGACATTTCAGTAATTGATGCCCTAGACAGTGTTAGTCGTGAACTTATTCTTTTAATGCTAAAATAAAGGCTTGGGTAGTTTTGGCTTTGGAGTTGAGCGAGCGTGCAAGAATAGTCACTATCGGTTAGGCTCCTATTGTGTGCCAGGCACTGTGTTAGGGGCTTTGGAAATCTTGACATTTAATCTACGTAACAATCCAGCAAAAAGAGGAGGGGAAGGTACTTTATCCCCTTTTATAGAAAAAGAAAAGAGGCTAAGTAATTTGCCTAGAGGCATCCAGATAATAGCCAGCAGCTGAGTCAGAATTTGAACTCAGGTCTCTCTGAACCCAGAGTCAATCAATATACTGGGGCATGTTGTACCCTCAGTCTCAGAGTTCACCAGCCATACATTCATCAGTTGATCAGTCAAGGCATTACATGCTTGTTTATTACATGCTAACACTGCACTGTTTGAGTTGTCCTATTCCACATTAAGTCTCAAGGCCAGTTGGCATTTATGAACACCTTTGTATGCATCTAAATCCAAGCTAATAGTGATTGGAATAGTTTAGTTTTATTTCTCCATCAGAGCTTAGTGCAAATACAGTCCAACTTCCCAAGGCAACCTACCATTTTCTTGCAGTTTTATTTTGTGAATTTCAGTCCCTGGATTCAGCTCTGAACTGATGGTTAAAATTTCCAAATATGTGGTTTACTTTGTCAACACAGCTTTGAAAAGCAGGCATCTCGATGATGTTCCTGCTGTGATGTGCTCATTTTGGGGCCTTGGATAGTGTTTCTGAGAGCAAAAGTGCATTTTGGTGCATTTTTAATAGATGTCATTCAATTTGCAGGAGTCATTGCAGGACATTCATGTGTCTGACGGAGACACTGCTGATCTGTAGAACTAATTATAGTTAAATGGAAGGTGGCTTTTGCTCATGAAGAAAGTCATTAGTCTCTTGATAAACATTTTTAGTTATGATGAACTTTAGTCTTCCTCTAACTACTTTCTCTTAGAACCAGGCATTGGTGTTCTGGTTCATTAGAAATAGAGTACCCACTTTATTTTTCGTTTATAATCCATTTTGTTTTTTGAAGATATTGGTAGTTTTAAAAAATTGGTGGAGGCTGTGCTGTTAAAAATATGTATAACTTTCCTTTTGTAAGTGCATATCTGTTTTTTCAAAGGTAACTTACATTTTAATTTTGTGTGTTATGTTTGCAAGAGAATGCTTCTTGGTTTATTCATGTTGACAACTGAAAAGCCTTAGACCTAATTAAAAGAATTTCCACAAGCACCTTTACTGAACCATTTCATTACACAGCACTGCACAGATTGCATTGTGAAACATGGTGATAGCTTAAATCTGACCTTTAAACCTGAACTGCCTGAAGTATGGGGAGGAAACCCTTCTTTGAAAATACTCTCCGGGTATATTATATATGTGTGTGTGTGTATGCACACACACACACACATACATACATGCATACACATATTTGGTTAGAAATAATCTTTTTATTGAATGGCCACCTAATAATATAAATACATATTTACTTTGAGCTCAGATCTCATAGTCTTCTGTAGCTTCAGTAGGATTTTCCAACGGCATTGTGTGTGTGTGTGTGTGTGTGTGTGTGTGTGTGGTATTAAAACTAAATTGTTTTCTAGGGAAAACAAAGAATTTCACTTACTCTAGGCCAAAAAAAAAGTATTTGGATGAAAGTGAGTTTTACAGATAGATAGAAAAATGCAAAAGTCTTTGCTACTGAGTGTTTACATTTCAAATGCTGAGGTACTCAGATTAAACCCTGGGGAGGGAGCTGGGGTGCACTTACATATGCAGGATGCCTCCCAAGCTTTGTTTGGCAGATAGTGGAAATGGGCCTTTTCTGGTCTTAAAATTGCACTTTTTTACTCCAGAAGTGTCATTCTAAGGATTTGATAGTTTGTTAATGGATGTTCGACAGAGTCGTTATAGCACATAGTGAAGTAGCCATTCACATAATGAAAATGGATCCTTTTGTCTAACAAAAAGCTGCTTAGAATTGTAATGCTTGTCTCTAACTCCCTGACTTTTACTTGGCCCACAAGTTGCCAGGAGAGACAGAGGGAGCAGAGACCTGGGCCTCTGGGGTCAGAGCCAGCTCCAGTTTGGAGTGCTGCATAACTAGCACACCCTCACTCCCCCATGGAGAGCCGGCATCTTGGAGGGGAAAATAGGATGCAGAAGAAGCAATTAAAGCCACCTGAGTTCAAGGTACAACCGTATTCTCAAGGAAGAAACAGAAAAGCAAGGAATGAGTGGAAGCAATAATGGAGATGTATTAAGTTGAGGAAAAAATAAGCCAGTATCATGAACAGATCTCATTTGCTGGTCTAAGAAACCCTGGCAACATGGGAATTAATGGAATAGCACAGACTCTGGAGTCGGAGAGTTGGGCTTGACTTGGGTTTCTGCCCCTTGCTGTATTCTCTGTGTGATGTAGGGCTGAGTCTCACTTTTCTCATCTATGTATTGGGGATAATTGTGCTTACCTAGCCCTGTTGTCTGAAATTGTAATACAGTGCTGGGTATGGAAACACTTGCAGTAGCATTTGGTAACTAGCAAGGTGCTTGATAGATACTAGTTCCTGTTCCTTTCTCATGATGAATTCCTGGTTTTCCCAGAAACTATTACTAAGAAAGAGAGTTGGATGGCATTGCCTGTACATATCCAGACTTTTGCTTCAAATTTGAAGCAAGAACAAATGATGCATAGGTGGATACACTTAGGTAATGACACCAAAAATTGCCACTTTTTATCACCAGTGTGAAGGAGGCAGAGGGAGCCAATGTTTATGGGCCCCTGAGGATGGGAAAACAGGTTGCTAGTTCCTTCTCCCCTCTCCAGACCCAGACATTCCCCAGGGGATTTTCGAATAAAGGTTGATGTTTAGCTTATTCAGGAAATAAAGAATCAACTTGCCTTAGGCCTTAAAGGGGGGAAGGAAAATGTGACTCTGTTGCTCCTCCGCAGCTGCCATTGGGTGTAGGATTTATTGAAAAAAAAAAATAGTTTAAGTCCAATTCCGACACCCTTAATGCAACTCCCAGGGAAGAGAAGCAGGCCCCCTGCACAGACTGACTTGAGCCAGACTTTTAGAAGAACTATGTCTCCAGCTAGGGGCGTGCCAGCACAGAGATGGACTTGGTCCCAGCCTGCCTAGACCAGTCAGTCTGACAGAAGAGACAGACGTTAGTTGGGCTGTGGCAAACATTACACATTGCATTACTACTACTGCTAAAGGGAAGGTAGAGTGAGCACATAATGGGGAGGGCCTCGGTCTAGTATGGGACGTCTGGCAGAGGAAGCAGTATTTGAGCTAAGACCTGAAGGATGAGAAATAGTTGATCTAGGGCCCCCTGTGGTCCAGTATGGTAACCACTAGCTGCATGTGGCTATTTAAATTTAAATTGATTAAAATTAAATAAAACAAAACTCTTAGTTCCTGCATCACACTAGCCACATATCAAGTGCTCAGTAGCATCTATTACATTGAACAACATTGGACAGAAGATCAATTGTTTCCATGATTACAGAAAGTTCTACTGGATAGTGTTGAATTCTAGGCAAGGGGGTGATGGTGGGTGATAGGACTTCAAATAGGATGTAGTCTGTCCAAAGGTCCAGGGGTGTGCGAGAGGTCAGTGGGACTGGAGTCCAGAGGGTACAGCTGAAGCCATGGAGAGAGTGCAGGAGCCTCGCATCTAAGAGAAGCTGTGGCCAAATCATATGGGTCTTGCAGCCCAGGCTAGGACTTTAGTCTATATCCTCAGCACAATGGAGAGGTAGCCAAAAGATTTTCAGGTGTCAGCATTGATGGCAAGAAGTGGATAGGAATGTCTTAGAGGTAGACAGTTAATAGTGTGTCATCTTAAACCCTCTCTCCCCAAGCTCCACAAGTTGCAACCAAGTGGTAAAGAAATAAACCTATACTTGTTGAGTGCTGATATGTATTGCTGATATGTATTGTTATCTTTGTTCTACTGGGGAGAAAGATATGTAAACTGCTGGTATATAAAGAGCTAAATAATAGGCTGAATGATATATACAACGTGAGAGCCCCTTTTGAAATAGTCATAAGCTAGTTTGTGGCTGGTCTGTGGGAGCTAAACTGGAAGCCCTCGGGAGCTAAGTCCTCGTTCATCTGTACCTCTGTTTCCAGCATATCTCCAGCCCAGGGTCTGCAAAGATTGGATATCAACAAAGGAGCAAACTAATGTGCCCTAAGAAAAAGCTATTTGTTCTGACAGAGGGTATCACAGGAAGTTGGAGACTTTTTTTTTTTTTAATAGAAGGATTTTATTAGAGAATATGATAAAGAATATCCCTGGCTAAGGAATGGGTTTTTGAGGCCTCTGAAATCAAGTAGAAGACAAACTTGGAAATGGAGCATGAGCCAAGCTCATAGAAGGCTTTAAATATTGTGCTAAGGAGTTTGGACTTTATTGTATTAGCAGTAGGGAGCCACTAAAAATTTTAGAGGAAGGGAGTGACATGATTCAGCCTCTCGTTTTAGGAAGATAGTTCAGCACAAAGGATGGATTAGACCAGGTGGAAAATAGAGGAAGAAACACCAGCTCAAAGACAGGTGCAAAAGTCCAAGTAAAAGATGAAATCTGGGGCCGGCCCGGTGGCGCACTGCTGTAGTGCGCCGCTTGGGAAGCGCGGCGGCACTCCCGCCGAGGGTTCGGATCCCACATACAGACCGGTTCCCGCTCACTGGCTGAGCGAGGCGCGGGAGCAACACCGAGGCTTGCGATCCCGTTGACGGTCCCGGTACGGTACGGGGGCGACACTGAGGGTTGCGATCCGTTGCCGGACACGGAAAAAGACAAAAAGGAAAAAAAGAAAAAAAAAAAGATGAAATCTGAACGAATAATAAAACAAAAAAAAACTAGGTATTCTGCTACATTCATTATCCATTTTACATGTATTATATTTTAATCCTCACAGTGTATAAATGTTGCAGATACTTCATTTTACAGCAAAGGAAGGTTAGAAAGTAGGGAAGCCAGGCTCCAATCTTAAACCTAGGCTTATATTGTTCAAACTCTCTGCTCTACTGCGTTGTGGAGTGCAGTGGGGATAGAGGAGGAGATGAAGCCAAGAGACCCAAGAGGTGGAGTGAATAGTAACCAGTTAAAGGAAGAGCAGGGTGGGTGGAGCTGGAGGAGGGGCAGTGCTGCTGCGTTTGGTATTGGACATGTGGAGTTTGTGATGTTGCATAAGATGGGTGTACTTGTTCACGTGAACTCATTCAGCATCCAGAGGTTCATTTTCCTCGCAATTATCATTGTCTTAGCAGTGGTGTTCTGCAGAAGGGGAATGGGTGAGTATCAGTTTCTCCCCCAATCCCTTCCAGCAGAGAGCAGTTTCTTCTAAGGATTTATCACTGAAGAGTGTGATCCTATATTTTCCTCCAGGCAGAGAGGCTCAGCCACTGGAAATGCCTTTCAGTGTTGAAACAGCCACTCGTTTGTTCTTTCATTCAGCAGAAAATGCTGAAAGACTACACTGAGCCAAGCACTGTGCTGGCTGCTGGCCCTTCTGGGAACTCACCATCTAGCAAGGACACTGCAGCTCACCGTAGAACCACCTACACACTCTGTGGGGCCTGACTTAGCAGTCAGGGGTGGCTTCACAGATGGAGGGAACATCTGGAGTCCCTCTTTCTCTTTACCCAAGGCAATGGGTAATTTGACTATTAAAGAAAAATACCTCATTTTAACTCTTTATTACAAAAGTAGCATATGCTTTTTTATAAAGGATAATTAGAACAATCAAGTGTATAAAATTGAAAGTGAAAGCATCCTTGCATGGTTAAAGTTTGATACATGGCATTTTAGATTTTTGCTACACATATATACTCATATATAATTTTTAAGTGACTCGTGCTGTACTTATTACGCTGCAACTTGCTTTGCACTCCTCATTTGACAGTATTTTGTGGATGTGTTTTTATGTCAGTTCTTTGAGTACTGCCACATTCTTCTTAGCAGCTATGTAGTATTTCATTGTGAGGATGTGGTGTGATTTACTTAATAGGCCCTCATTGGTGGACACCTGGATGGTCTTTCAAAGGGTGAATAGATATTCACAAGCAGGGCAGGAAGGGACAAGAGACAACTCTGTGTGAGTTATTGATATGTGAATGGGCTAGCGAGTAGTATACACACCTGGATAGCAATTCAGTATTGGTCAAGTATAACATGAAGTGGGGCAGATGGAAACAAGGCCAACTGTGGGAAGCCTGCACAAACTGCTCTGGGCAGTCTGATGTCTTTCTGAAGGTGATGATGGCCAAAGGTTGGGGCATTGAAGGGCTGTGATGGAGGACTGAAGTGATCAGATTTGCATTTTTCCAAGATTATTAGGTCAGCTATGGGTGGATGGCATTGAGGAGACACTGAAGGCAGAGAGTGCACTTAGGAAACTACTCCATCAATCTGGGCCAGGGAAGATGGACCCTGCAGGGCCAAGGTCAGGGGCACTGAGAGAAGAGGATAAATTCAGGACATACCTGAGGGTGGTGTTGATGAGATGTGGAGAGTGATTATGAGAAAGAAAGAAGAAGGATGGATCTGACATCTGGCCTGGGCAACTGGCTGGCTGCTGTAACCGAGATGGGACACGGGCTGGGAGGGCAGGGAGCTTTAGAGAGAAGCTGATCAGTTTTTTAAAGGAGGAGACCATCCTCACCAACACCTCCAACACCCCTAAATTACCCCTGATATACCCCAATATTAATTTGACCAGCACCCCCAGGAGTACTCAGGGCAAGTTCAGCTTTAGATGTGCAATTGTGGGTTATTTAAACCTTGAATTTTCTTCCCTCACTTTTATTTAAAGGACAGAATGCTGTCACCAGCTATCAGATGCACATACACTTGGAGTCTCAAAGTTTGAAGTGCTGACAGGTCAAGACAAAAGCGTCTGCATGTTGCAGGGTGAGGGGGGTCTTCAGAAGTCTTGGCCTAAGTGGTCAAGGGGACGTCAAGAGCCCAGGACCACTTGGCTGGTTTAAGACCAGCTGGGGCAGGCAGGCAGGAACGCACTTGTATTTGCTCAGTTACAATCAGCTACTCCTTCTTTGTGTAAAATGGTAATGAGGCCATTAGGAGAAGCTCACCTGAAGTGCAGCCTTGTGAATCCAAGGTAATTAAACACCTCCCGAATGAAAGGGAAAGGCCAGGGAAGGTTAAGTGAGGAATAATCTGCGGCACAGGTGGCCCAGGGCCTTTGAGGTGCCAGAAGAAGAGCGACAGTAGCTTGCACCATTTCAAAGAATGAAAATGTCACCCTAGTCCCCAGGAGGGCAGGATTTTTATTGTTGGGTGGGGGGCAGGAGACGGGGAGTAGGTAATATTTCTAGTATTTTAATAAAGTGTGTTTCTTTTTCGCATTTCTGTTTCAAGTTGAAAGTCCATGCAGAGTCTGCCCTGGTGCTGAGTGGCCTGCAGTGCTCCACATGGGCCCTCACCACTGTGGTGCTGGGACACATGTGTCCCAAAAAAGGGGAGGTCACAATAAACCATTTTATATACCTGGGTGTTGAGATAGACTCCAAACTGCTTCCAGAGGAAAACTGTTCTCTATGACCCACCTTTGAGCAGAGGTAGAGTAGCCACCCCGCTCAATGCACAGTCCCATTGCTTCTGACTTCTTAGAGGAGAATGGCAGTCCCACCTGCATTCATTACTGTCCAAGCATATGACATACTGTTAGCAACAGCACAGAATTTTCTCTATACTCAGTTAACATTTAGTAATGGCTTACTGTGTGCTACGTACTGTGCTTGGTGACCTCATGTGTCTTTTTAGTTTACCTTAATTGCATAAGGTCTGGCAACAGAGAATTTTTGCTGTTCGGGTTCTCACCTCAAAATCTCTGCTGTCTCCACACAAAAGCTTGTATGTGAATCTTCATAGCAGCATTATTCATGATAGCCAAAAAAAGTGGAAAGAGTCTAAATGTCCACTGACTGATGAACACATAAATAAAATGTGGTATATCCATACAATGAAATATTATTCGACCATAAAAAAGAATAAAGTACTGATACATGCTACAGGATGGATGAACCTTGTTCAAAATGAGCATTATGTGAAGTGAGAGAATCCAGTCACAAAAGACTACGTATTGTATGAGTCCATTTATATTAAATGTCCAGAATAGGCAAGTACATAGAGACAGAAGGTAGGTCAGTGGTTGCCTAGGGCTGGGGTGGGGTGGAACTGGTGGGGAATAGGGAACGATAGCTAATGAGTATGTGGTTTCTTTTTGGGGTGATGAAAATGTTCTGGAGTTAAATAGTAGTGATGGTTGTGCAACCTTGTGACTATACTAAAAACCGAACTATACACCTTAAATGGATGAATTTTATATGCAAAATATCTCTCAATAAGCTATTAAAAAATACCCTTATCAGAAGCTTGGCAACAAGACATAATGTTTATGGATCATTTCTAAAGTGTATGCAGTCCATCCCAAATCAGTGATTCTTAATATTTGTAGGTTCATAAGCACCCTTAGGAATCTGAGGAAAGCTATGGATCCTGTGCCCAGAAAAATGATCATCGCTCATTCATATTGCAAATTTGTGAATGATTCATGGGCCACCTAAATCTAATTTTCTATTTTATCCTTAAATTTCATCCTAAGTTTTATTCTTAAATAATGTCAGACTATTATGTAGTCCTATATCTTATGCTCTTAATATGAAATATGCTCTTAATATGTCACCTACATGCTTAAAAACAATCATTAGCTGCTGTTTCTCTCAAGATGAGGGACCTTGCCTTTCTCTCCAGCCTCATTTTAAGCCATAGTCCCCCTCATTCTTTCCACTGAAGCCACAGTTCTTTCTATTCTCTGAACTCCTCCTTACTGCAGGGCCTTTGCATGTTACTGCCCATACATACCACACTGATCCTTCCCTTTTTGCCTAATTAACTACTTTATCTCGTCCTTCAGATATCAGTCCAAGCCTATTTCCCTCCGGGAAGGCTTTCTTGACCTCCTTGGCAAGCTCTGTTACAAGCTCATCACAGTAGTGGTGTCACAGGTATTGGTATTTTTCTCACTAGAATGTCAACTGAATGAGGGCAAAGCCTGTGTCTGGTCTCACTCATTGTATCCTCAACATCTAACATAGTCCTGGGCATGTAGGAAATAATAAATATTTGTTGAGTGAATAAGTGACTCAAGGTCACCACATTGCACAGTTACAGGGGCACCTTTCATATGGAACATGGTGTGAATGGCATACCCTGAGGTTCTGCAATGTGGCATCCTGTGAGTGAATAAGTGACTCAAGGTCACCACATTGCACAGTTACAGGGTCACCTTTCATATGGAACATGGTGTGAATGGCATACCCTGAGGTTCTGCAATGTGGCATCCTGACGTGGATGAATGGCATATTAGAAACAGTCTGGAAAGCTTGATGTTGTCATTGATGTTGAGAGCAACAGCCTCCATGTCATAGTCTTTCCTACATTGTCTCATGGGAAAAGTCTCTTTTAGGTCTTACTTTCAGGAAAATCTTTATTCATTTGAGCAACTGGCTCATTTGTAAAATGTACATGGACCCAAGGAATATCACAACTCTCATGTTTCCCTCTTTGCTTTGGCCACTAGGAGGCTCTTAAGTCAAATTTGAAGTCCATTTCTAGCCACCATATGAGACCTTATGGCTTACATTTATATACTAAATCTATTCACAGCTTCTTCTTTTCCCGTTGCCATCACTTTCTTGTCTACTTTGTTTTGACCCTTTGAGTACATATTTATGAGGTGCCACTATTCCTTTAGAGTATGATGTGTGAGGTATATAAGTCTTTTATTTCTAATATTAGTAAACAGTTTGAAGAGGGAATGGAATTGGGACTAAAAGTCTTTGTAGTTTGGGCTCAGATTATAAGACTTCAATTCAAATTCCAGTTTGGCCACATCTTGGGTTTGTTTCTAGGCATGTAACCTAACCTCTCTGAGACTATTTTACCCTCATAAGATGGAAACACTAATCTCTTCCGCACAAGATTGTTAAAAGAATTAAATGAGAAAATGTATGTGAAAGTACTTACCTGCACATAGTTTTAAAAATAGTTTTGTTTTTGTTTTTATTTGATATGCTCTAACAGGTGCAACATTCATTTAAATTTCAGAAACCTGCCCTAACACTGAACATATTTTTATTCTCCCAGCAGCTGAGGTGTCAAATTGACAGCCCCCCCGCCTCTCCTCCCCCCC
>NW_007726511.1:410404-441814 GCF_000696425.1 Galeopterus variegatus
CCCCCGCCCCTCCTCCCCCCCACCCCTGCCAAGGGATTTTCTAGAGCTCTGAAAGTACTTTGCTTAGACAGCCATCCTTTTTCAACCCTGTCCTCAATCTGTGATTCCTTTCTTTCTGTTGCCAGATTTCTTCACTGAAGAACAGGTTGAAGAAAGTCTCCACAACCACTGGCGATGGTGTGGCCAGAGCATTCCTCAAGGCCCAGGCTGCTTTCTTCGGTAGCTACCGAAATGCTCTGAAAATTGAGCCGGTGAGTAGCCTCTTGGGATATTGCAGAGTCCATGCTTGGTCTGGGCTTAGGGGCCTGAAACATACCTCAGGGGCCACAAGAAATTCCATGATTCTTCTGGTTTTTGCATTCTCCTAGAAGAGGTTGTGTGTGTATGTGGTAGAGGGTCAGGGGGGTGGTGTCCTCCCCCGCCTTACTTCTTAGCACAAGGAAGCCGTGCTGTCACGTGTGAGATATGCACCACTCCCACGAATGTTAAGACTCCCCAGACAATAAGCACTGACTACGTGTTAGATACAGTGCCAGGCCCTTCACAACCACCTGTTCTCGTTGAGGATTCATGGTATGCTTGTGGGGTAGCAATGATCTGCTCCACTTTACAAATGAGGAAACCAAGGCTCAGAGAAGAGAAATGACTTACCACTGGAGGAGCCAGATAGTCCCGAAGCCCGCACCTTTCCTACTGTGCCTCACTGCTCCTTGTCCTTTGAAGGGACCTCTCTTCCACACTTGAGAAAGCAAAGCATCCTGAGATTCCCTTCCTAGTGTAAATGACTGAAAAGTACAACGAGAACTGGGAAAGGATAATACTCGCCTCCATGGCCCTTCCATCTTTCTGAGCCTCAGTTTACTCATCCAGGTCCCCTGCCTGCCTTATTAGGTGATTAGTTATTGTGAGGATATAAAGACATCAGGTCTTCCCTGAAACCAAAGATAGTACCAGTTCTCTGAGCTTCAGTGAGAAGCTTTCTTGTGATATCAGCCTACTGTTGGCCTCCTGGCCAAGGAGAATGGAGAAATTGGCCTGGGGACCAGGTCAGTGTGGTCAACTCTGTACAGGAGAGAATGGTGGAGGAAACCGTGCTGACAGCCTCTTCTCTCAGAGGGCTCCCTCATCCTGAGCAGGGGAGTGGCGGCAGCCACATCCAGCCCAGTGAAGGGGGCTGCCAGGGACCTGCACGGGCCGCACTGCCTGTAGGCCAGGGCTGTTGGTTTCTGTTTTTGTTTTAACCATAGCATTTAATTAGATTAAATGACAAAAGATGAGTAGGTGACAGGCAGTGCATTTCATGTAAAAATGCTGAGGGTGAATCTGATCACACTTCCTCACAAGCCGTAATTGTACATTGTTGATTATCTTTCTGCTGCTATCACTCCCTCCTGTGTCTAAGTGAAACACAAACAGTGATAACCAGCATCTTGTTTGCCCTTCACCCAGGACATTCTGTGAAGCGGCCGGGGCAGTGGGTGCTTGGGTAACAGGATCCTAACACCACCTTCCTCCTCATTTTCCATCTGGCACTCGGGCTGTACTTTCTAGGCTGCCTCAGCTTTGGACAATGTGGGCAGTGGGTGCTTGGGTAACAGGATCCTAACACCACCTTCCTCATTTTCCATCTGGCACTCGGGCTGTACTTTCTAGGCTGCCTCAGCTTTGGACAATGTCATGGTCACATACCAGGAGGAATGCATGCTTTTTGCTCCCAAGAAATACTTTCCTTAGGTCTTCTAAAAACTTTCAGCTTAAAGCAAGTTCCCAGGCCCTGCTTGTCTCAAAGTGAGGTGGCTCTGATTCTTTGTCGTGATTTTGGGCCCCATGAAACCGATCAAGTTCAGTGCTATTTTTGAGAGCTGGCAAAATAAAGGAAAATACTGTTGTCTTCCCCTCTCTAAAATGGGAATGGGACAACTGGCCCAAAAAGTTCATCAGAAGGTTCATATTATCTTTTAATTACATTTTTCCATGAACCTTTTGAATTACCTGTGCATTTCCACTCTTAGAATTACCTCATTCTTGTCGTGTATGTGTCTAGAATCCAGGAGCTATTGAATCTCTGTACATATTGCTGGGTATGTGATCTGGACACAAGTTGCTCCACAAGAAGAGTTTATGGTTGTGCTTGCACTTGAGTCTAAAGGCACTGGGTTTAAGGACAGAAGCCCTGGAGTTTAAAGCCTGGCTGTCCACTTAGCTGCATAAAACTTGAGCAACTTTAACTTAACTTGAGCAACTCTTTAAACTTAAGTTTCTTCACCTGCGAAATGAGGCTGAGACTACTTATCCTCTCTACATCTGCAGGTTCATCATAAGCCATAAAACCTTCATTAAAAAGATTAAACGAATTGAGTCTGATGATTAAGATTTGAAAAAAGAAAGGCAGAAGCATCCCTTCCTGTAATGGGTGTGGAGTTAACTGCGTAAGCAAAGGCTTGGTGGCAGGAGCCCTCATGGCCAATGAGTAGGCCATTTTGTCTGGAGTAATGGGGTTTAGATGGAAATATGGAGAGAGATTAGAGCCGAGTTTGGCAAACCCTTGGAGGCTAGGCTAAGAGTGTGACCTTTACCCTGTAGGAAGTATAAGTTTCTGAGCAGAGATGTGACGTAACAGAAGTCAGGTTTAAGCAGTAATATAGTGATGGACTGAAAGGGAAGCAGGAGGCAGAGAGAACAGTTAGAGGAATGTTATAGGAACTCAGAAGAGAGCCCTTAGGTGGTTACACCAGGAAAAGGAAAAAATGGGTAGACTCAGTAATAGATAAATATGGGAAACAGGGGGCAAGAAATGTCAAAGTGTCTCCCAAGATTTGGAACCTGGGAGAGGGTGGTGATGCTCCTAGCAGAAAAAGGGAAAACTTAATACCAAGGTGTTCACAGTAGCAGTATTTATAATGGTAAAAAGTTGGGGCAGACTAAGTGTCCGTAATAAGTAATTGGTGAAGTAAGTTAAAGCACATCCATATGAAGGTTTTGCAGAATATTATGTAGCCATTAAAAGTATCATTTTGTAGATAGGTGATGGGTTAGGCTGTAGACATGGCATTTTTCATTGAACCTAAGCTACCATTCAGTCGTAAGATATACCATTAGTTTGTGAACCATTAAGAAAGGGAAAAGAGTTCCACCAATTACAACTGAAGGATGCCATCAGTTATAAACCACATTTAAATTTCAGAGGGTAAAATGGGAAAAAAATGTTTGTCTTAGAATCAGTGAAACACAGCAGATCCATCTTGCTTTCAGTCCCATTCATCTATGCCAGAACGCCTTTCTTCTGTAAGGCCAGGAGGGAAGCTGGGAGGCCTGAATTTTTTCAACTAAGCATTGAGCCTGAGGTCATGACCATGTTACCTAGATGGTTTTTAAACCATAGATTTAATTCCAGCAGATTATCCTCATCTGAAAAATGGGGTAACAACTTTTCCCCGTATAGGATAGTTCGGGGGATTATTTAAAATAATGGCTACAGGGCCGGCCAGGTGGCGCACTGCTACAGTGCGCCGCTTGGGAGTGCAGCAGCGCTCCCGCCGAGGGTTGCGATTCCGTTGCCGGTCCCAGTCCGGTACGGGCATGACACTGAGGGTTGTGATCCGTTGCCGGTCACGAAAAAAAGACAAAAAGGAAAAATAATAATAATAATAATGGCTACAAATTATGTGTGAGCCGGAGGGTGGTGGGTGGCAATGGCTGCATGGCTGGGAAGAATGGTGCCTCGGGTGAGCCTGCTGGGGTGGGCTGGCCAGCAGCACAGTGCTGAGGGGTGGGCAGGCCTCCCCAGGGCCACTTGTCTTTTAGTTGTTTCTCTGGTTATAAAAATAGCACCTGCTCTTGGTTTTTTAAAAAAATGTGTAAAGTAACATAATCCTATCATCTAGAGTTAAGATACCATGTTAGCATGTTTCCACCAAAGTTCTAGGGTTTTTGATTTGTTTTTGCTTTGCTTTATTTCCTTTTTTTTTTACTTTCTGTGAGGCAGTTGAGATATTCCTGGTAAAGCAATCCAGTATCCCAAATTTGTTTTTGCCTTTTCATATGTGTAAGCCTTTTTCACATCCTATAAAAACTCTTCTGAAACATCATTTATAATGGCTGCACATATCCCAGCAGTTCTCAGCCCCAGCTGTGGATCAGAATCACCTGTGGGGCTTTAAAAAGACAAATGTCTGGTCCCCACTCACAAGTTTTTATCGAGTTCCCATGATCTGGAACCAGTGCTGAGGCCCACAACATTATCCTAATACTGGTCTTTTTGATTGTCTATAACATTTTACAATTTTAAACCACACTGTGGTGAATATCTTGATATAAATCTTCATGCATGGTCTGCTCTGTTTTCTTAGGCAGATTCCCTGGTGTGGATTTACTGGGTCAAAGGATCCGAGTGCATTTGAGGCTTTTGATACATGAGGTGAGGGAGAAAGCTGGTGGCCAGAAACAGGTGGTAGTCTGCAGGGGAGAGCCCCTGAAGCTGATGGCAGGGCAGGGCCCGAGAACAGTCCAAGGCTGAGGGCGAACAGAGCCTGTGGGGTGAAAGGCCTGGAGAAGTGCATGTGGGCCCCAAGTGCATCCCAGCCACGTCACTGTCATCCCCTGAGGCTCACCTGCCCTCACCGCTTTTTGGTGTGTCCACCAAGGTGCTCACTGCACAGGTGTGGTTCCTTCTCACCCTGGGCCAGCAGTGCAGTCAGGTTACTCCAAAAGTCAGAGTGTCATGTTTTGTTTAAAACGTGAATTGTGACAGACTTGAGCATGCTCCTTTCTGTTCTGCTCCTAACTAGCTCATGACTTTGAGTGGGTTACTTTACTTCTCTGATCTTCTATTTCCTTTTCCATAAAATGGATGTGTAATCCACTCCTTGCAGGAGTGTAGTGAAGCTTAAATAAGCCCAACATGGTACCTACCCTGTCCCCCGTCCCTTACTCATGGCCTCCTCTCACCAAGAAGGACCCTAGCAGCGTGGGGACCCACTGGGCTGCTCAGTGTCATGCTTGGCTCTGTGAGGAGGGTTTGAGCCCTGGCCTGAGAGTCAGAGATACGCAACCCCTCCAGGGCAGTGTGGTCTGAAGATCCTTTCCCTGGCTCAGAGCTCACTTGAGATTTTTAACTCATTGGCCTTTTTTTTTTTTTTAATTTCCTACTGGATAAAATTCAAAATACAGCTGGCTGGGTAGACTCTTGAGCTTTGTTTTCTTTCCCCTGTCCAGTAGGAATGAGGAGGGGGTCCACTTGCTGAGGCCCCGTCCCGTGCCAGGAGCTGGACTGCCCCTCTCTATCTGTGCTTCTGCAGGTCTGCTGAGGAGGTAGTGTGCCCATCCCAGGACAGGTAGAGTCTGCGTTGGCTCACTGTGGTATGTCTTCTCAGGACCAAGTGAATTGTTTCAAAGGGGTATCCCAGGGGTCAGAAAGTGAGACTACAAGGGTGTATGGCCACACCCAAGTCTACTACGTCCTCAGTGGCCTCCCACAAGGTCAACTGCAAGTTTCTTCACATCCATGATCTCAGTAATTCCCTGTGACTGCCCCTTACTCTCTCCATTTTACAGAGGGGGGTGGAGGCTCAAATTGGCAGTGACTTCATGGGAAGTAGTAGAGCCAGGAGGCAGACTCAAATCGGCCACACTCCAAACTGCCTTTGTTCAAGTCTCCACATATTCTGCATTAATAAGTTTCTCTCTCTGCATTTCCAGCACCAGGCACAAGTCATGGCACAGTGTGAAGGTATCAGTGAGTATATTTTGGAATAGTGGGTGGAAGAATGGGTGAAAGAAATTAAGGAACAGAAAAGTGTACGAGACAGGGGATTGGCCCTCAGCTTCTGTTCAGGGCGTATACATTGCATTCTTTCCTGTCTTCAGGCTTTGGAGGTTGCTGCCTGACGGAGGAGGGTGTCTGCAAATCTCAAGGGCATGTGACCCATTTTTCAATCACCTGGAGAATATCAAATGCAAAGCCCAAGATATTCAACAATATTGGCCAAGCCAACTTGTTCGTCTCTACTTAAGTGACAGAACCACAAGCAGCCAGGCAGCCCCATTTGGAGAAACCCCCTTTATCCATGTCAAGTGACAGACCAGGCTCCAGCTCATTTATTTAGGCCTTTCTTGCTCTCTGACACGCCTCCTAGCAGTTGCCAGGCAACTCTGGGAGTAGCAGTGTGTGTTAGGGATTAACTGGTTAGGGCTGGGGTCCTTTTTGGCAAGAAGGGGATAAAAGACAAATGATTTTAATTGCTAGGCCAGGCATCCTTTATCTGCTTGCTAGAAGATTGCGACTCTTGGAGGATGTGTATAGCAGTGTGGTTCTTGAATTTGCCTTGAACGTTCCCCTTTCTCCCTCCTAGGGAAATGAATGAATTTTTAAAAGAATCTCTTACCTCAGTCCTTTGTTTAAAATTATATCATCATGAAATCTGAATAAGACTAACCCACACCCTTTGAAAGACATTTTATAGCACAATGGTCTCAGTTTTAAAGAACTTTCAAAAATAGATTTGTGTGTTTTTATTTCATCCCTACTTCTGCTCAGAGTTTCTTATTTCATAGCTCATGTCACATGGAGTTGTGTTAAGATGATGTATGTGAAGGTGCTTCTGCCCATGTCTGGCCCACTGCAGGTCCTTGGTAAATGTTAGATCAAAGAAAACAACAGATGGATGTTGGTACTTCTTTGTTAGTACCTGTGGAAAGGCCAGTATAGATGGAGCACTATGGCAGCCGTTTGTGTGGTTTGTGAACTGGCTTGTGTGGTTCTCTCTAGTCCAGCCTGGTGGCTGGGCTTCCCTTAGGTGGACAGAGCACAGGCCCTGGCTGCAGGGAACGGACACCAGGCGGAGGCAGCAAACAAACTGTTTGAACAGGCAGCGGCCAACTCACTCTAGCTGCTTGCTGAGTCCATCCCAAGAGGCTGGGCCTCCAGATCCAGCTGTGGGTACACTGGCATCATCCACCCTACAGCCCCTGATTTTGTACAGGATTCTGCTGAGTCATATTTATCCACCTAAAACCCCCTGAAGACACAGAAGTTAAGATAAAAGCAGATTGATAGCCTGGCTTTCAAGCATGAATGCACCAAGCTATGTTGGAGCAGACTGGAAAAACATCACATATATCTGTATCCTGGTGAAGTAATACTGTTGATCTCATGGTTTTAAAAAAAAAAAAAGTGTATTTGTTTGCTTTTAGTGTAATAGAAAATAGAGCAATATTTTAAAAATGGAAAAATTAAAACATCACCATAGTCCCACCAAACTTACATATACCTTTCATATATACTCTTTATTTTTCATTATACCGAGGGTTTACATAGCTGCAATCTAATCTAAAATAAAAGTTTCTCCTTCATTTAAATGATGTCATATGCATTTTTACATAGCTGCAGAATATTCCATCAAGTACAGCTACAGTAATATAATTCTCATAACCACTCTCCCACGTTGGACAGTTAGGTTGTTTCCAGTCTTTTGATATTATAATTAATATTCCACAAAACATCTTGGTGGATAAAGCTTTGAAATACTATATTTGGAAGTCTTCTGAGTAGAAGAAATATGTCATTGTGCAGGAGCTTGACTGGGAGGGCCAACTTGTCATGACATCATAAGGAGGCAGATTTCAGTTGACTTAGCCTAAGAGTGGCTCAAAATGAAGAGAATTAAGAACCCTTGAGACCCTTGAAGGGATGGTGTAATGCTCCCTGCCCTCCACAAAGAAGAGCAAAGGGTTCCCACAAAACACGTAAGTGATATTCCTAATTTGTCTGAGCCTCCATCTTGTGCTAAATAAAGGTTTGAGGAACCTTAATATGCAATACACAGTACAGTGAGATGAGAAATAAGGAAGCAAGGAAACCAGGGAAAAGGGGAAATTAGGTGAAGCCTGGAAGGTACTGGTGGGCGTGCCTATGTGCAGGCTGGGCAATTCTCCACACAGCTTCGGAGTTGTAAAGCTGGGAATTGAATCCATCAAACCCAGCTCTGTCTTCACAGCCCATGCTTTTAAAAAAAATTCTGGTTATGTATATGTATATATGTATGTGTATGTATACATACATACAGTATTTGCCATTTTAACCATTGCTAAGTATAGAGTTCAGAGGCATTAATTGCATTCACAGTGTTGGGCAACTATCACTGCTATCTATTTTCAGAATTTTTCTTCAAAAACAAAAGCACTGCATCCATTAGCAATAACTTCCCATTCCCTTCTCCCCCAAGCTCTTGGTAGGCTCTAATCTACTTTGCACCCCTATGAATTTGCCTTTTCTAGATATTTCATAGAAGTGGAAACATACAGTGTTTGTCCTATTGTGTCTGGCTTATTTCACTTAGCATGATATTTTCAAGGTTTATTCATCTTTTAGCATGTATCAGAACTGCATCCCTTTTTAAGACTGAATAATATTCCACTGTATGTATATACAACATTTTGTTTATCCATTTATCTGTGGATGAACACTTGGGTTTTATCCACCTTTTGACTACTGTGAATAATGCTATTATGAATATTTGCGTACAGGTATTAGTTTGAACACCTGTTTGCAATTCTTTGGGGTATATAGCCAGAAGTGGAATTGTTGGGTCATATGGTAATTCTATGTTTAACTTTTTGAGGAACCACCAAACTGGTTTTCCACAGAGAGCTCATACTTTTTTTTTTTTTTTTTCCCTTTTTGTCTTTTTTACTGACTGGCAACAGGACCGCAACCCTCTGTGTTGCGCCCACACCACGCTCAGCCAGTGAGTGGGAACTGGTCTCCACATGGGATCCGAACCCTCGGCGGGAGCGCTGCCGTGCTTCCAAGCGGCGCACTCTCCAGTGCGCCACCGGGCCGGCCCTGGAGCTCATACTTTTTGAGTGGATAGTGGTATCTTTGTGAAGCAGGAATATGTACCCATGAATATTCTGTAGGAAAAGTTTGTGAAAGATTTTCTCATTTTCAAGTTTATTTTAGGCAAGCAAATAGGAATTATAGCCCAAATCTATAGGCCTGAGCTAAGCAGATGCATTGACAGCAGGAATCTAAGGTGGACTACAAAAGGGGCTGGTGACTTACCGGTTACCATTTTTTCTCATTTTTTCTCATTTTAGTGGTCATGTCCTGGAAATGAAGCAGAGATAAGGGGAGGTGCTTCCACCACTGGTATTTCAGGAACCAGCACTGTAGCTCTGTGGCTCCATGTGACTAGGAGGCCAATGAGTGTGATGGAAAGATTATTGCCTTTGGAATCACCTGGGTTTTAATTCTGGCTCTGTCTTCTACTAGAAGATGACTTTGGAAGTCATTTAACCTCTCTGAGCCTCAATTTTCTCATCTGTAAAATGGAAATAATAACTACTTTGTAGGACTATTGAGAAAAATAACAACAATGTATGTAAAACACCAGCACAGTGCCTTGCTGATAGTAGATGTTAACTAAATGATAGTGACCATTCTTGGGTGACAAGAAGGAAGAGGAGGAGAATGAGACTGCTACGTTCTAGAATAGTGGTGTCCATACTTGTACAGCAAGTGTCAGAGTACCTGTAACCATGCAAAACACAACAAAATCTGGCACCTTTAATCCTATCTTTGGAACTAACTGTGAAAGTATGGCTTTTATCTCAAATAATGCATAAAGGATTTGGAAAAAATCACCTATTTATTTATTTCCTTTAATATTTATTTGGTATTTATTTGTTCATGCTGTTGCTCACCAGAACTTATAGGCAAATGGGGATGGTGAGTACCGAGGATTTAACATTAAAAAGTGCATTAAAGTCAGTTTTAAAAATGCATAAGAGGAAGTATAACTGAGAATTTTTTTTTATTTCATCAAAAATTTTTTGCCTGTTGAGAAAAGGTGACCATTGTTCCATATGGACACCAATCTTCACTGCCCACATTACAGGGACACATTTATTGCTCAGAAACACAGTTTGGGAGTTCTGTTACCTTGGAGTCATACAATAAATGCCCGAAGAACTGAGAACCATTGTTCTAGAAGTAGACTGCCCAAGTAAAAAGTAGGTCCCTAAGAGAGAAGATGAGAACTGGCAGGAAATCTACTTAAACACTATAATCAAACTAAACTGAATGATTTCAAAGAGCATCACTGAATATAGTCAAAATGAAATTCCCATATGTTCTAAAATACTTGAAAAATAAAACACAGCTAGTGTATCTTAGACTGTCCTGGAGGAATTCTAGGCTTTAACTTGGTCTCATTTGGTAATGCTGATTCCTTTCTTACTTTGCTCTTTTAGGATAGGGCTTGTTTTATACACATTGATGTCCCTCACAGAGTCTGATGTTAGTAGATGCTCATTAAGTGTTTGCTGATGAGCAAATGAATGACTGATTCTGTTTTGCCATGCTATACACCAGAAAGGCTGTGGTCATATTTCAGTGTTGCACAATATAGATGCTTAGTGGGGAAAAAAAAAAGTATCATCCACAGCTTTATCTAAGCATGAGAAGAATAAGCTGACACAAACACCGCACAGTGAATATGTAAATATAAAACAAAGGCACAGCCTAGCAGCTGCATGACAACTAACCAAAGGCATTTAAGGTCTGAAGAGGATCATCCTCTATGAAATCGGCATGTGCAGTACATATTCTTTTCCAGTTAGAAATAGACAAGAGGGAAGTATATTTATGGGTTAAGTTGAATCCTCTGTGGCAGTTTCAAATACTGTATCTTTGTGGAAGCAGTGGCAAAGAGAAATGATTGCTCTTAAATGTTAAATAAAATTATCTTGCTTTAGGGTCTTTCACTTTGGCAATGAGACTCTGAAAAGGAAACCGTTGTGGTCCATTTTCAAGCAATAATAACATTTGACAATTTGGAGCCTGAAACAGTGCCACATGACTTCATGTACATAGCTAGATTGTGCGCTTCTTAAGAACAGTATATCCTATTCTTTCTTATACCCCCAGCACACAGTAGAGGCTCAGTAACATAAGATGGAGGGACTGTGGGTTTGTTCTGTGGAGGACATTATAGTATTTGTGATGATTAGAGGATAAAATTGTAGATTTCCTTCCCCCGCTCCCCTCTTGGACATACATCCACACTGATTTTATGTGGGGTGTGGATACGTTCTCTGAAATATATGGCTACATCACATCCTGTCTTACGCTACCCTTCCACAAAGAAACTGAAGTCTGCTCTGGAAGGCAGTGATGTATCCTGTTTACTCATGTTTCCTTGACACAGACCTTGATACATAGAAGAGATGCTCATAACTCTCCGTTGAAGGAATGAAATCAGCATAGTTCTTAGTTAAAATGTCCTTAGTTGTTTGGGAGCTGAAGAAGTTTTGTTAAATAAGTCAAGACTTGAAGTCTTAAGGAAAAGAAAAGACTATCAAGCACTTATTATATGCTCAGCTCTTTACATATATTCTCTTATTTGATTTTTGTGGTCCCTATACAGAGAGCATGGGGTAGCCCCATTTTACTGATAAGAAACCAAGGTTAGGAAAGGTCATGTCACTTTTTAAGAAGTGGCAGAGCCAGGATTTGGACCCTCCATCTGCCTGATTCCGGCGACCACGCACTTTCCTTTGACCGCTCTCTGTGATGGCGATTTACCATATGGTCCATGTTACGTGCAATTTGAGGGTATTTCAGAAAACTGAGCTGGTTTCCTCTGAAGAGTCAGTTTCTCTAATCTGTGCAAATGTTTCTTGACAAATACAGGTTAAACTAACACCATTTATAAATTATTTTGCAAGGGGGAAATGTCAAAATTTTATATATCTTTTTAAAAACATTCCTTTAATAGATAATTTTAATTGCCTAATATTTTGTTGTTTAAATATTTGATATTTATAGTGATAATTGGATGAAAAAGTAAAACACTGGTTAAATGTAGCCTTTCCTCCTCTTTTCCTGGGCTGACACCTAGTGGCTATCTTTCTCACTGCAGTGTTAACCCATGTTTTCTGATAGTTGTTTTTCGTTCATTTTAGGATTTTTAAAATATCAATTATTTTCATTACAATAAAAGTAGCCACACCAATACAAGGTTGACTTATTAGAGATCATCTTAACAACAGAGCTTTTATTTGATTGTGAATTTTAAGTCAATTGTAATCAAGCCTTGATAGCAGAAAATGGTACAAGCATTTGAAAGTTTGGGATACTTGTTCCCCCTGCAGACCTTACCAAGTGTGCACCTTGCCCTGGACACTGGCTTACACACCCTGACAGATAAGACCCTGCCACTGTTGTTAACAAGATGGACAGTAAGCAGAGAGTTGCAGTAAGGGGTGGTAAATACTGTAGTAGAATGTTGTACAAGGCAATAGACATTCAAATGCAGGACTGATCACTTCCACCTGGATCTGAGGGAAGCTTCCCAGGGAAGGATATACCTGGGGTGAGGCCTTATAGGAAGAACAGGAGTCCCCAGGAGCAGGGGGCAAAGGTAGCACATGTGGAGGCAAGGGGCCTTGAAACAACATGACATGGCTGGGTACTGTGATTGGTTGTGTAGCTGGAGTGTAGACAGGAAGGAGTATGGCTAAAGATGAAGGGAAGGAGTGGTCAGTTTCCAGTCTAGGAAAGACCCTGAAGGCCACCAAAGCATTCAGCACTAATACCATAAACCAGAGTTTCCAGAGCAGTGTTCCTTGAAATATTAGACCCATAAGATGTTGATATTTTCTGATCCCATAGAATTCAAAATTGTCACATATCACATTCCATAACTTTTCCCCCCTCCTGGATATTTGCAATGCACATTACTGAAGCCCTGCTGTTAAAAAAAAAAAAAAAAAAAAATCTGGTTAATTTCGTTGAACCCAGCATTTTTCAGAATCCCTTTTCCACAAAATATTTATTAACATTCTATGCATCTAGCACTCCTCACAACAGTTTGAGAAACACTGCTATAGCTAATGGTTGATGATGAATTTTTCTTGCTCTACACCATGGAATTAGGATACCAGCTGTGCTCATTCTACCCCAATCTCATGGCTGTGAACCTCGGAAAAAGTAAGCACATCTTTTTCCAAAGCATTTCTTGTCTGGCCAGACAGAAGTTTTTGGCCACGAGGTGGTCTTGAGACACAGAGCCCAGCCAGGACCACAGGCTGCCATTTGGTCAGTGCATCAGTCAAGATCTAACCAGGATGGCAGAAACCACTGCAGATGTTTAGAACAGAGGGAAAATAATGCAAGGAAATGGTTACCTGAGTGATGGAGGAGCTGAGACCCAAAAAGAGCAAAGAGGTAATCCAGAGATTAGTAACAGCAGTGGTGGTGTCTCCAGTCCAGGGGCCAGGGTCATTTGACTACAGCTGATACCTGTGAAGTCTATGCAGTGAGCGCCTGAGTCAGGGAGGAGGTGAACTGTTGCTGGGCAGCCCAGTCAAGCAGAGAGAGTAGAGAAATACTCAGTCTTCTCCCTTCTGTTCTCCTCCTCCTCCTCCTCATCATCATCATCATCATCATCATCATCTCATGCTGGTGCCTCCCATGATCCAAACTGAGCAGGAACCCAGCTGATCTGGGAGTCCTGGGAACTCCACTTGCAAAGGTCAGCCTCCATCTGTACAGAGCAGAGCACAGGAATGTGAATCTGAGGTCAAGCAGGCTCAGAACCTGCACTACCAGGTCCCAGATCATAAGGCTTAGTGGCCCTCCCCACCAGGTCAGTAATACAGAGTGAATAACATAGTGGAATTAAAAGCCCTTTGATTTATAGTTACACTTGATGCCAACCTGGACTCTGACTCTTCTAAGCTATGTGACTCTAGGCAAGTTACTATACCTTTCTGAACCCTATTTTCTCATAAAACAGGGAAGAGAATCTCTACTTATACAGTATTTTCACAGGGCTTCCTTGACATATGTCTGGGAAGTTCCTGTTGTATAATGAAACAAGAATGAAGTATGTATTTAAAACTTTGTGGGCTTAGCCTGGAGCTAACAGGAATGTCAGAAATCCGCATGTTGATTACCCTGACTTCAGGGAATTTGCTAAGGTTTCATTAGCTAACAATTATTGTCTAGTAGATGTCTGTAATTTCTTAATATCTCTTTCTGGAGATGGGAGGGTGGGTAAAACTTGTAAAATGTTCCATGGAATATTCGAGTGTTAGGGAGGTACTGTGCATGTCTTATAGGAATCAGTTTGGTACAGGCTAAAGAAAATTGAGGTTCAAGGAGAGCTACCGCTTACGAGCTGTGAAACCTTGGGAGTCACCCCCTCACTGAACTGCAGGTTTTGCATCTGTTAGATAGGGATAAAAATGCCCCCTTCCTAAAATTGTTTTAAGAAGTACTTGAAATAGCAGAAGCCCTCCACAGCAGCTTTGTATCCAGTCAATGCCCGATTCACCAGCAGTCACATTCCATGGAGGCGTGGCAGGGTTTTTGGAAAGCCTTTAACTGGAGCTTATTTATGTTTGGCTTGCTGGTCCCTGTTAGTGATGGGACCTGGCAGGTCTCCTCTCAGCCCTGCTCCCGTCGGTCACAGCTCACTGGTGTTGTTCATGAGCCAGTTGCTGGAGACTTTCTTTGCTCGTATTCTTATTGCTGCGCATTTTCACTTTCATCTTCACAATATTAAAAATGGTCTGTAGGTTTTGAGGTTGTCCTGAGCAGGTCAACTGCCAGCTTAAAAGATTGTTGTCTATTCTCTGAAGGAGAACTTTTATCCCAGGTTCATTAGTTTTATCCTCCATTGATAAGCGTTATGCAAAAGAAGTATGGGAAGGAAAACTCTAGTATTTATTGAACTCCTACTTCTTGTCCTTTCTTTATATTTTCTTGTTCAAATGCGCACAGTATTATCCCCAACTTGCTAGATAAGAATGTTAAAGCAGAGAGAGTTGAAATTACTTAATTCAACAACTTTGAACAAACGTTTACCAAGACCCTGCTAATATCAGACACTGTTCTAGATGCCTGGAAATGCCGCAGTGAACAAAATAAAGTCCCACCCCTCAAATCCCTTATCTTCTAGGAAGACACAGACAATAAACAGAGATGGAAGTCAACATATAATGTGTCAGATGGTAGGTAATAAGTGTTGTGCAGAAAAAAGAAGCTGAGGGAGGGGATAGAGAGAACCCCCAGATGAGGAAGGTGCTGGGAAGAGGTAGAGTCAGATTGGAGCCTGATCTGTCTGCCTCTAGAACTCAGTTTTTCCACTGGTCCCTTGCTGCTTCTGATTCTCTTTGGTGATGGTTTCCAGCGTCTAGAGAGGAAACATGAACTCTAGCATGTTGCTTCTTAGTCTGGAGTTCATAATTGAATGTGTCAGGGTGGTGACTTTGCATTCCTAGGGTACAGAAAACATTTTTGCTGCACTCCCCACTGTCAGCAGCATGTAGCTATTTCTTTCATCTCTCTGGTTTCCCAGACACATTTAATCTTGGTGCGGAAAGCATCTTGCCAGCTTGGACTCGAGCCCTAGTACTGAGGAGACCAGACTGTTCTAGAGGAGGGTCTCTGTGACTGCTGGGCTCAAAGGAACTCATCACCTCTTTTTTTTCTACTTTTAAGAAATGATGCTGTAGGGAGTAGTTTGTGTAATCTTAATCTGTTTGCTAATCTTTACGACTCAGTAAATAAGTTTAATTCCATAAATAGATACTGGGCACCTGCTCTGTGCCAGGCCAAGTGGTAGGCAATGGAGAACAAAAGATGGATCGACATGGAACCTGCCCACAGGTGTCAGGTAGACCTGGCTTCCAAATACGGCACCACCTCTATTCTGCTTATGTAATTTCAGACAAGTTAATTAATCTCTCTATGCTCAGTTTCCTCATCTGTAAAATGGGGAGAATAAATGTAATCTGCCTCATAAAATGTGAAGATTAAATGAGATAATATAGCATGGTACTTAGCTGTTGAGAACTTAATTATATTACTTTTTTTTAAAATGTAAAAATAACCCTTTAATTTATAGCTGAGTTTTCTGTGCATCCTATCCTGTGAGGAAACAATGGAGTACATATGAAGTTTTCTTTTTCAAAGTATGTGTATTTTAATGAAAAAGATAGTAATAATTCTTATCAGTGATGACACTGTTTATGAAGAAATGTTGACATTCAGTCTTTACAATATTTTTCACTAGATAGGTATCTTACACTTTTTTAAAAAAATCTTTTTGTTGTAAAATAAAACATGTAAAGAAAATTACCTTAATCAAATAAATGGCTTAATTAATTACTGTAAGACCAACACTTCCCAGAACAAGATATAGCTTTTCTACCAGAAACCCCTTCACCACAACCCTTTCCCTTCCACCGTAACTGCTACCCTGACTTTCATAGTAACCGCTTCCTCGCATTTTTAAAAAAGTTTTATCACCCAAATATTTATCCCTAGATACTATAGATAAATTTTGCCATTTAAAAAAATACAACTTTCGATTCTCTTTTAGCTTATAGATTCCTCCTTCACTCCTTTCATTTAATAACAATTTAGTTGTTGAAGAACCCAGACCTGTGGATTTTCCCACAGTGTGGTGTGGATTTTGCTGATTGCATAATCTTGGTACGGTTCACCATGGTCCTCTGTCCCCTGTGTTTTCTGCTAATTGATAATTGGATCCGGAGATTGAATAGACTGGGGTTCAATTCCCTTTATCAGGACTGTAGGAGGCATACCAAGTTAGTTTGTGTCTAGTGATTTTAGTAGCAATGTTGCTTAATTCACTGGGAGTTGCAAAATGGTGATATTGTAAGTTTATCGTTTACTTTTTATTTATTAGTTGGAATATTTTTATAAGGAGACACTTTCCCTCATTTAATATTTAGTTACCTAGTGGTACAGTTCATATAGCAAAGGCAAGATAAATGCTTAATTCTTTCCCTTTATTTACTACTTTTTACTATAATGAGTTGGTTTTCTATCATTCCCCCAAAGGTGACAGTTCGTATATGTATATGTATATATATATATATATATATGTATATATTTTTTTAATTGCCTGGTGGATTTAAACATGTTTGATGGGTTTTGGTCCATGATAAATACTTCAGGTTGGCACCTGAGTACTTTTTTTTTTTACATGACTCAAGTGGTCTTTGATAGCTTCCTTGCTGTTTGATATTACAAAAGATTCCAGGCTCATCTTGTACATTTCCTGCTCCCAAATCTAGAATCAGAGATTTCTTCAGGAAGCATTGGTTTCTTTTAGTGCAAATGATATCTCATGATCAAAACCTGGTTAAGTATATTCGTTGCTACTTGGTTAGTCATTATTTCTAGGCCTTTCAGTGGGCAGAACTAGGAAATATATACATATACTTATATATATGTATACAGATATCTTTTAAGTTTATATTGATGCTTCCAATTAAAAATCAAGACTACAGAGCTTTTACTTAACCTCTTCTTTATCACATTTGTATTTCCTTTCTTTCATACTGAGAATTCTGGTTCTTGGGAGCACATGAACAATAGAATTAGAATACTCTATAGTTACTAATTTATTTTCATACTGTCAGAAAACGATACAGATGCTACCAACAGCATGATGACAGAAAACCTTTCCACTTTTTTTTCATGTTCTCTCCCTATTCTCCCACCATTTTTGATTAAACTACATGTACATTGCTAGAACATACGGCCATTACACACTACACTCTCTCCCTCTCAGTCTCCTTGAGTCTTAGTCTTCAGATAACTCTGTATGTTACCACCAGTCCCAGATGATGTCCCTTCAGTCATTTCTGGTTGTCTGAAGCTTGCTCGCTAGTAGATTCCTTAGGTAGGTTCCTGGGAGCAATATTCCCTCAGTTGTTAAATGTTGATAATAGCTTTTCCTTTATACATGAAAGTCAGTTCTGCTGGATATAAAATCCTTGGTTCCTACTTTCTTTCCTTGAGTATCTCAAATGTGTTACTTCACATAGCAAAAGTATTGCTATCAAAGTATGATGATAATCTTAATTTTCCTTCATTAATAAGTCACTTTTTTTTTTTCCTAGATGCCCAGGGGATTTTTTTTCTTTCTTTAAAGTCCAGTAATTTTATTAGACTGTTTTGTGTAGTCACTCTGGATCCATAGTTTCAGGTATGCTATGTGGTCATTCAACATATTTGAAACAGTTTCAACTGTGTCACAAATATATAGTTTTATACCTTTTTTTTCAGGAATTTTTTCACAAATTATAGGTTTTAGCATCACTTCTGGTTTTTGCTTCATTTTTTTTTTCTTCAGAGACTCCGGTTAGCCATATATTAATCTTCTTTGTCTACCTTCAGTATTTATTACTGTCTGTAAAATCTTTTTTATCTTTTTCTTTAATATTTTCTATTATTATGGAGATATAATTCTTCTTAATTTATTTCTGAGTCTTGGAGGTTTTTGTTTCTCTTTAGACATTATCTGTTGAGTTGATTTGCTCTCATATTCCCTCTAGTTATCTCTAGAGAAGTTTTCTCTAGAGAAAGTTTTCCTGAGAAAGTTTTTCTGAGAAAAACTCTGCTTTCTGAGAAGTTTTTATTTCTGATTCTTCATTTCTGAGAAGTCTTTATTTCTAATTCTTTCCCGAGTTTTATTCCCTCATTTCTAAGTTTTTATAAATCAGATATATGTGGTTCTTTCTCGCCTTGTACCATTTCCTTAATGTCTTTGGCCTACTTACACGGTAGGTTATAGTTTTCATCTGTTTTGTGGGCATATCTTTTAAGCATGCTTTCTTTCGTTATCTGTGTTCATGTCATTCTGTTTGTTTTTATTTTTCTTATAATAACTTTATGTGGGATTTGACCTCAGTGCTTTTTTGTTAATTGTTTTTATGTGAAATTAGGTTTCCTGACTTTAGAATAAGATAAAGTTTAAGAAAGCTTTCCTAACTTCACAGAGGGTTTGGTGGGCCCCTTTTACTCACCTGCTGTTGAAGAGGCCAAAACCCTTCCAGTTTCAGCTGCTGCTCTCAAATTGGCCCGCCGAACATTCTGCAAGTCCCTGATCACTGTTTTGAGGTTTACTTGTTCTCAGATCTGTCAGCACAGATGCCAGCACCAAGCAGGTCTGTTGGTGGTTTGTGCTGTTAATGGTTTGTACTCACCTTCTTGCCTTTTGTGATTCATTGTTCACCTAGTTTTGTTGTAAATATTGCACATGTATTTGATTTTGCTATATAGTCATTCTGCCTTTTTTGTGTGGACATTTGAAGATGTTGAACAACTATACTACCACTTCTGGAACCATCACCAAATTCCCCAAATCCCATTCTTCTGTTTTTCTATTTCTTCCTTAGAAATCAAGGAAGAATATCTTTCACAAGTGTAGTAAGTGCATTCATAGAACTTAAGTTCTAGTGGAGGAAGACAAAGTGAATATGAACCAAAAATGGAAGAAAACAGTTTCAGATAATGATGAATACTATGAAGAAAAAAACACTGTAAGGGGCAGCAAATGAGAAGCAGGGGCATGTGGGGGAGTGCGGAAGTGTGTTTTTGGTACTCCTTTCCACAGAGGTGGCATCTGAGCTGAAACCTGAGTGATGAGAAATAACAGGTGTACAAATATCTGGGATGTGAGCATTCTAGGCAGAACGTACAGCAGGTACAGAAACCTAAGGTAGAAGTGAGTTAGACCCATTATAGGGACAGAAAGCAAGGCCGTACGGCTAAAGCAGAATGAACCTGGGGAGAGGCATAGGAGACGAACTCAGAGCAGGCAGGGCCCGAATCACAGAGGACATTGTGGGCTCAGGGAAAGAGTTTGGATTTTAATCTAAGTACAGCAGAAACCACTGGAGGGACTCGAAGCAGAATAATAGCATGATCCAGTTTAAGTTTTTGCAAGTTTGTTTTGGCTGCTATGTGGAGAAAGGGCTGTAGGGGCATAAGAGCAGAAGTCAGGGAACAGTGAAGGGTCTGGGGAGAGACCACTGTGGCCAGTGGTAATGGTGAGAAGTGGTCATATTTGGGGTAGAGGTGACAGGACTTGTGAATGTCCTGGATGAGGGAAAGAGAAGAAGCAAGGATGTCTCCTAGATTCTTAGTCTCCCTTCAACTTTCTGTCTTTTTGAATCTTATTTCTAAGAGAAGATTGAGTAGAACTTTTACCTTAAGCAAATAAACAGTCACTACAGAGCAAGTGAAAAAAAAAGCCATAGACTGAAGGATTATGTTTGCAACTTTGACCAAAAAAAGGCTTGGTTTCTAGGTTATATAAAGAATTTCTATGAATCCATAAAGATTTAAACAGAGGAAAAATAGGAACAGATATTTCACAAGAGAGATAACATGAGTGGTTTGTAAACTTAGAAAAATATACTCCAGTCTATTAATAATCAAGGAAACTAGACCGAGATCAAGGCAATATTACATTTTACATATATTAGATTGGCAAAAATTAGGAAATCAGATACTTATATTGATAAATATGTGGAGAAACACAGCTGGTAGAAGTGTAAATTAGTACCACAATTTTGGAAAACAATTTGGCATTATCTTATAAAGCTGAAACTCTTGCCCATTTAGTCTGGGAGACATGTACAAAAGTGTTCATATCAGCAAAAAACTGGAAACAATTCAAATACATATTGAAGGATAATAGATGAATAAATTATAGCATATGTATGCAAAGAAATATATAAACATGAAAATTAGTGAATTCCAGCTATAAGCAACAACATGGATGAATCTTAGAAATGTACGATACTGATTTTTAAGGCTCAACAGTAAGCAAACTAAATTATTCAGGCCATATACATGTCTGATAAAACTTAAAAAAACAAATGTGAGGGAATGAGAAACAGAATTGAGGATAAGAGTACGCAGGGTCTGGAGGAGGGGCAGGAGACAGTGGAAAAACACAAAGAGATTGATGCAAGGAGATTGATATAACACGTCTAGCATAACACGTTTTCAAACTTACCAAGAGTCCTAAAATATGCCTTGACCCAATATGTTAAGGTTCTGAGCTTCTGCGGTGGCCGTGGAAGAGAAGGGATGGCTCAACTTGAGTGAAAGTAAACATTCTTCCCCATGTTTTTAGCAAGTAAACACAGGAAATCCAACTCACAGTCTTTACTTTTTACTTTATTGGCCTTTCGCGGAAGAGGGAATTCAGAAACTATTAGACAAGCAAATTGCTCCCTGCAGCTCTGAACGGAGAGTCTCAGAACGGTCAGATGGGTGTCCTTCTTAATAGTGCCAGCCTCAGCACTCTATTCTAATCCTGACTGGTTGAAAGACTCTTTCCCTCCAGTTTTCAGCATTACGAGATACCCACAGGACAAGTACACACAAAGAAGTCACAAGTCACCAACCTCCAAACTCCAAGAGGTTTATCTTTCTGAACTCCATTGACAGCACAATAAATGGCAAGTCAGTTTTTTAGACTCTGAGAAAGCCAGGTTCAAGTGCAGTACCATTTCTTCCTCTTCTGTTCTAAACCTCAGAATGCCAAAAGATAGTGGAATGTCCTGTAGTTTTCTTCGCCACGTTTTTGGTGTGCTAAGGAGAGTGAGTGAACAAGTGAATTTTTGCCATTTTCTTTTTAATCAAGATAAAAAATCCAGGTGAAAAAAAAGGCCACCACTAAATAAGTGAAACCATCATCACAACGTTTCTGAAACATATCTTGAACACCTTCTATGTGGTTGACACAGCTAGACACTCCACAACCACATGGCTAATAAGTAGTAGAATGATAATTTAGATATAGGACTTGATTCTGTAGAAAATGTGCTTTTCCTTTTGTAAGAGGAACAATTCAACAGCAGAGACTGATGAAGCCAAAATGAGATCATCCATTTACACATTAATTTATAAACCTACATTTTCTACATAAAATATGCTAGTGTACTTTTGTGCATGATTGTTGTTTGTGAGCACCAAATATAGGTGAAGCTACTATCTGCATTATTTATCCATGTAGAAGATGCAGCTTCTTTCATTCATGCTGTGCCCTAGGCTGCAGCCTTATTAATTCCTTTTTGGTTGATTAATACACACTGCAGTCCTCATATGATATAGTGAGACCTCTAAAAGTAACTGTCTTGTGAGTGATACATACGTTCCACACTTTGGGGGTATGATAAGCCAATTACTTTCTGTGGTGGATGGGTTTTCTGTGTGTCTTTCCGTTTTTAATTCTCTTAAAAGAAAGGACTTTTATTTTAAGGTCAGTTAGGTAACTGCCATTCTCTAGGTTTCCCAATGTAGATTTCACTTGATATTTCAAAGGGTGCTATGATAAAAGACATAGACCCTACCTCCACTCTTGAGTCACATTCCGGAAGATTTTAGTCATTAATAGTGCTTTAGCTAACAGTGATAAATTGAGGTAAGAGTAGAGGGTTTGACCTGAATTGAGGGACATTCTACGAAATAGCTGGCCTGTACTCTTCAAAATATTAATGTCTTGCAACAAAGGAAGACCCAAGAACTATTCTAGATTAAAGGAGGCTAAGAGACAGGACAACTGAATACAACGTATGATCCAGGATTTTCTTTTGGTATGAAAAGACATTATTGGGACAATTGGTGAATTCTGAATAAAGTCTGAAGATTAGATTTTTATTGTATCAGTATTAATTTCCTGATTTTGATCAGTGTACTCTGGTTTTATAAGACAACATTTTTGGTTTTGGGAAATGTAGTCAGTTTGCTATAACACCTATTCTGATGACACAGGATTGTTCCAATGCAATCAGTATATTAGGGAACAATTTGAGCATAATGTGAATTTGATTTGATTTGATTTCTTTGATCATGCAGGATTTCATCCATGACAAATTCTAGGTGAATGCAGAAAACTGCATCCAATTTAACCAAGGTGTATGAGAATACACGAAACACATACACACGCCCCTCAAATATCTGCCAGTTCATCACTTGTGTTATGAGCCACTTCCATCCTGTCCACATCCAGTGTTACAATCTTCTGTCCTCTTTTCACCACTTCACAATGTACTCACAAGCTGCCACACTTCCACAAGCAAACTTCACATCTTTTTCAAACTAAAATGACATATTTATTGTGGTGTTTATATATCTCTTAACTGTTTACCGTGTATAAAAGTGTGCTCCATTTTTATTAGGTTTCTGTCTTATTTCTAATGTGTTACTGATGAAGTTTTTGAATGTTGCGCCTCTAAGCATGGTGATTTTTAGGAATGCATTATAGCAGATATAGTCACATTATAGCAGAACTGACCATATTTAAGTATTCAGGGGTATAGGGACATCATGTCTGCAATTTATTCTCAAATGTTTCAGGAAAACATTTTATTAGTAAAACATATTACATATAGTTGTATAATATTTGTGGGGGTATGGGGGGTGGGGAGAGGATGAAGCCAATGTGGAGAGGATAAAGCCAATGTGGGGAAATGTTAACATTTGGGGAAATCTGGGTGAAGGGTAAATGATGATTCTTTCTGCTATTCTTGCAACTTTTCTGTAAATCTAAAATTATATAAAAATAAAAAGGTAAAAGGAAATAAAAAAGTAGAGGGTTGGAGAAGATCTGAAAAGAAAATTGAAGTTCAAGTGTAAAACACTGAGAAAGAAAGGGAAAAATTACTCAGATGGGAAAATGACCGAAGTGGAGGGAGAGACAGAATCTTAAACCTTCTATGGAGTTGATTAGAATATGAGTTTAGTTTGATGCTAGCTATTTGTAAAATATCACAGAATACTACATTTATAAAATGGAAAAGAGAAGCATTTTGCTTTCCCAGGAAGATTTTTGTGGGAGTCTAACCTAGAAAATTAAAAAACGGAATGAAACTACCTATATGAAAATCATATAAATTAACAATTCTAAATTTTAGTATCTGTAGTCTCTCCCCAATAATACAAGGACTTTAACATACTTTAATAAATGGACACCCCCATGTACAAATCTTATTCTTATCACAATTTTAACTTCGTTTAAAAGAAAAAACTAGCAATAAAATATTGACAGTAGTTAGTTTTACAACCCGTCTATATCTGTGTTTACCATTGTTTCCCTGTGGGTTCATTTTTCTTCTTAATATTTCTTTCAGTGAAGTTCTGCAAACTCTGGACTCTCGAAGGATAGCTTATCTGGGTATGAAACCATACATTGACAATTATTTTCCTTTTGCTCTTTGAAGACCTGTCTTTTTTCATCTGTTTTTCATGGCAAAAGGTCTATTATAAACACAATTCATTCCTATATAGAAATATATCTTTTCTCTCTAGGAACTTTTAAGATTTTCTCTTTCATCTTGTATTCTGAGGTTTCATTATAATGTGTCTAAAGCGAATTTATTTTTATTTATCCTGATTGGCACTCAATGTCTTTTCTATCCTAGGACTCCTGTCTTTCCTCATTTCTAAAATATTCTTAAGCATTATCTCTTCAAATACTACTTCTCTGCCAAGCCAAGCTTTTTGGGGGTTTTGGGGGGGTTGTTTATTTGGGTTTTTTGGTTTGTTTATTTGCTTATTCTAGAAACTCCTATATAAATATATTGGCATTTCCCAATCTGTTATCCATGCTCTTATCTAATCTTTCATCTTCTTTTACTCTTGATCTGTGATCTGTGCTGGTGACCTCTTTAATATTATCTTCACCTTATTTTATGGGTTAAAAACAAATAACAAAAAAAATGAGATTGGGTTTCACCTTAGGTAAAATAGCTAGTAGGAGTTAGAACCTGGATTTGGTTGGAGCCTGCCCACCTCCTGACCTGGATTCTATCATTTGTGAATTCATGTGTTCATCCCAAAAGTTCAAATCCTAGAATAGCAAAGTAGCTTCATATCACTGCATTATCCTGTTATGTGGGTGGATGTAATTGAGAGGGTGAAAGTGACTTCAGCCCCAGACACAGGGTGCCACGTGCTGGAAGACCTGCGAAGTGTCAAGAGTTATATTTGGCCTCTTTTCCATTTTCATCCTAAGTCGTTCCTGAGGAAGAGAACTTTAGTTTTTTTTTTTTGTTTTTTGTTTTTTATGGTGTGCAAAATTCCCATCTTTTTAATTCTTTTGGCTGTCTAAATAGACCATTTACCAAGGTTTGTTTGTGTACCACTTGTCCTCTTCTCAGCAGAAGAATTTTGGTTTTGTTTTATTGGGCAGATGTTGTTAAACTTAGAATTTTTCAGCAACAAGAAAGTGATGAAATGTTTATAATGCTATTCTATAAATATAAAAAAGCCTATTGTTGTTATTATTCAACATTTGTTAAGCGCCCACAGAGTGCTGGGTGTTGAGTATCACCATAGTAGGGGGAGGAAGGGTCCAGCTCACACAGATTGTTTCTGTGCAAATCATATCTCTTATAATTTATTGTCATATCTGTTATTTGTCTCAAGTAGTTCAGAAACACCTTTTAGGAGCTCACACGACCCACCTTGGGCATCATAGCCAAAGATGAGGGTGACACATACATTATTTTGTCATTCATTCATTCATTTAAAAAATATATTGATCATCTATTATTTGACGGGGGAACTCACAAGTTCATAAGGAAAACAAACAATAAAAACAATTGCAATGCGGTATAACGAAGACTATAATGAAGAAGTGCTAGATAAGAAAGCAGCATAAAGGGGATATAATTAATCTGCCAGGATCGGTCGAGGACAGCTTCCCAGAGGAGGAAATATTCACTTGAAATGGGTCTTGAAGGAGGAGTTTTCTATAAAGCAAAAGGTTATTTCAAATAGAGAGAACAGCATGTGTAAACCTTTAGAGAAAACCCAAGTTGTTCTACATGACTGGATTGTAGGGTATGTCTTTGAAAGATGACACTAAGGGGTAGGGGCTAGTTTGTGGAATTCTTTGAATGCCTCATAGGAAGCTTGGGTGTCCTTAGTGGAGCTGCTTCAGAGTTCAAAGCAGGAAACATTTGCATTTCCAGAGGCATTGGGGAAGCTGGTTGGACAGAGATGAAACCAAAGCAGAGAAAGCTGTTATCATAGCTCTCAGAAAAACTTATATCAGAACTCTGAAGCAGTGGAAATGGAGTGAAGAGAACAAATCTGGGAGAGTTTTAAGAGAATCAGCCAAAATATGTGCACTGGAAGGAAAGGTCTAGAATAACCTCTGGCTTGAGAGCCCATGTGGAGAGTTTTTTCACACCATCAGTCTCAAGCAATAAATGTGGCAAAATTTTCTCTTTTCATCTCAATTTCTGTCAAGGAACCCCCAGTCCTGGAAGAAATAAACAATATCGGTTTCCCCCAAGAACAGTGTCCTAGAGAAGCTGCCCAAGAAAAAAATGGCTTCCCTCTTCTCAGCGGCTTCCTAGGAAAGTAATGAGAATAACATGTGGAAACTTAGTTCTTCTAATTTAACGTCTTTGGAGGAAGCCTCTCCTTTGCAGAGAATAGCTTTGATATTGAGTTCGTGACTCCTGCCTTTAACTTTCTTTCATCATTGCAGATGGAGTGCTGGTCATGTATCTTACCAGCCAGCTCTATTCGCATGTTCCTCAAAATGTTCTTTTTGAATAATTAGACTCTTTCTCTTAATTTTAAAAATCATTTCTGATGCCTACTATGCACCATGTATGATGGCGGGTGCTTTCATATGTTTCTCATTTGATACAGCAACCTGAGAGATAGGTAGTAACGTCGATTTTACAGATGAGAAACTGAGATTCCTACATGTTAAACAATCAAACCCAGGTCACAAAGCAAGTCATTTGCAGAATCAGAGTTAGAAGTTGATTTATACCAAAATCTGGTGTTTTTCTGCCATCCTATGTCCACTCTGGTAGCATTAACTTTTATTTTAGCATGTATCTTTCTTTGAAGTGTCTATTCATTCATTCATTGTTTTAACCACAAATAGCCCCTCTTATGTGTTAGTACAATAACCAGATTGGGCACTGAGTTGATGTTAGGGAATGAGACAGACCAGTGGAGAGAACAAGCAAATAGGCAATGATACTGCAGTCTAATGATGTAGGAGATCCTAGGAGGGGCACCTAACTAGGAATTGTGGCTTGGCGAGAATGCTTCAGAGGAAGTGATATCCAAGCTGAGATTTGAGGAATAAGTGAGAGTTAGCCAGGGGAAGGAGGGAGGTAGCATCCTCCAGGCAGAGGGAGGATGTTAAAGCAGAGAAGTTAACATGAATATGCGGGCATTTTTAAAAGGTGGCCATGGTAGTAGAGTGAAAAGAGAAATGATTGGTAGGAGGCAAGCTTGGAGGCAGAAACCACCCCGGAGGCTGTTGCCATAATCCAGGGGAAAGATGATGGTGGCCTGGCCTGGCCTGTGGAAGTGGCTGAAGGGATGGAGAGAAGCGGATGAGCTTGGGAAATGTGAAGGGGTAGAGTCCACAGGTCTTGGTAATTGAGTGAATGGAGAAGAGAGAGAAGAGTAAAGCAAGACGGGTGACTGTGTGGGGCTATTCCCACTCACTGGGACAAAGGAAGAAAAACCAGTTTGGGGGTGTGGGGGAGATGACTTCAAGGTTATTCATGTTGAGTTTGTCTTGTCAGTGGGCATTGAATGTCCACATAGGCGGCTTTGCATATGAATCTGGGAGATCATGAGAGAACGGTGAGATGAAGGTATGGATTTGACAGAGGTCAACATGTGGATGGTAATTAATTAACCAGGGAAAGAGTATCAAACAAGAAGAAAAGAGAGTATAAGCCAGAGCACATCTATATTTAAGAGATGACCAAAGAAAGAGGAGCTGGCAAAGGAGCCGGAGAAGGTACATCCAGAGAAGTGAGAATAAAACCAGGATAACATACCAAAGTCTAGGGATAACAGTGCTTAAACAGTGTCTGATGCCACTGAAGAGACGTTTATTAGAAAAAGACAGAAAATCCTCTGTGGGTTTTAGCCACTAGAAGGTCCTGGGGATCTTGAGTGAGAACAGGTTCCATGGCAAAATGGTGGAGGTAAAGTCTACACATCCCCTCTGAACAGGTTGGCTGGCAGGAGGTGGAGAGAGAGAATGTTGATAGCCGGATGGTAATGTAGGGCTGAGGGAATATTTGGGGGGCTTTAGGGTTTGTTTGTTTTGTTAACATCAGAAGAGACTTGAGCACATGGAAATGCTGATGAGAAAGAGCCAGGGGAGGTGAGGTTATTTGCTAGAACCTGGGCTGTGGGGTGGAAGGGGTGTGGCAAAGGGAGGCAAGTGGACAGGCCTCGGAGCTGAGAACAGGCCATCTGTGTGAGCATCAGCAGGAGTGGACACCAAAAGGCATGGGGCCTAGGAAGAGGGAGAGGTGCTGGAGGGAATTTCCATCTAATGGCTTCAGTTTTCTCTGTGACATCCAGGCAGGTGTGGGTTTGTTGGGCAGTGGTCGGGGGCATAGAGGGACAGGAGGAATCAGCAGTTTCGGGAGCGTGAAGAAGTTTTGAATAAAGAATGGTGGAGCGTGATAGCTAGGTGAACCTGGAAGGTTTATAGTTTTTTTTGACCCATTTGTGAAAAGGAAGTGGACTTTCCAGTCTGCCTTGTTTTGTCCTGAGCCTGTTTTTAAGTCATTTTCCCCTGTGGCTCCTGTTGAGAAGGGTCATAATGCCAGCTGGTTATTGTTTGGTGAGTTATTGATCAGTGAGAGAGGGATCCGGTTAAAGCCGTCCTCTCTCTGCCCTTCTGGCTTGTGGCATTTGTCTGCCACCTACATTAGTGCACAGGTGATTGAGGCTAACTCTCTAACAGGGTCTTCTCTTCTGGAGTCTCAGTGGTTAGCATGTTTTTCAGGGCCACCCTCAAAAAAAAGAGGCTGGGATTATTGCTGTGCGTCTTTGTGTAGTCATCTTCCCACTTCCCCCACCAACAAGGGTAAATTTAACCCAGCAAGCCAGGTCGTATCTGATAGCAGTCTCTAAAATTGACATAGAACTCTCTCTCTGAAGAGGGCTGCTCTACTGGTCTGGGTTCCCTTACAGCCTCTCCTAGAAACAGAAGGTGTGCTTAAGAGGAAGGCTTGCCTGGCTTCAGATCGTGGCTCTGCTGCTCACTCACGGTGTGACCTTGAACATGTCTCCTCCTTTTCTTAGCCTCAGTATTATTATCAGTAAAACAGCAATTATACCTATTTCCTAGGATAGTTCAGAGAAGTTAGTTAGCCGTTGTATGTGAACTACCTAGCAATAAGAGGTATGCAGTGCCTGTCTCTTCCCTATCCTTTTCCGATTTTTCAGTCTTAAAATAAACTGTAATTTTCTGGCTTTCCAGATATGGAACAATTCGTGTTGAAGTCCATCTCGGACTTCTCCAGCAAGGTGGCTAAGTTGGAGGTCAGCTTTTGGTTATGCTCCTCAGTTTCTGTAACAAGAGTGCATACCACCATCTGCTCATCTAAGCGCTAAAGAACACAGAGGTGCAAATGTTCAGTCAGTGGGATGGAATGACCCACCTCTCTAAAGACAGCCCTCAACTGTTACTGTGCAGCCTCTGTCAGTGGCCAGTCCAGGACACTTTTGCAGAGATTCTTGTTGAGAAGGCAGGTGTAGTACATCCATTCCTTTATCAGAGATCAAAGTGACAGTCTGTAGGCCAGATTCAGCAAATTCAGCACTAAAACGTATTTGGTTTGTCAAGTGGTGTGTTTTTAACCTTTTTATTTGTTTGTTTGTTTGTTTGTTTGTTTGTTTGTTTGTTTATTTATTTATTTATTGTATGCCCCCAAATATTTGGAGACAGGGCATGCCTAGTCTGAGTTTGGTGCCACTTACTTTGGTCTTATACCTCATCCCCGTCACTCATTTATATTCCTGTGAGCCCACGAAGGCATTTAAGCTTGCAACCTTTAATTCTAGATCCACCCTAGGCTTTATTCTTATAGTAAGCCAGAACATCAAACGCACAGGTATCATTGAAAGAGGTTTTTGAATCCTCTTATTGTGCTTGCTAAAGCATACTACTGAGGGTGATGTTCATTTATTTATTTGAAGACTCTTTATTGAGTGCCTACTGTGTACTGCGTCTTATACCCTATTCTTGGTATTTCTGAGCCCCTGTAAGAAGCCCCACACAAGTGGCCTGTTTTAGACAGATGTCAGGAAAGAGTAATGTTTTCCCTTGGGTAATCGTATAAAAGACCTGTCATTCAGTGCCAAGTCAACACCCCGATTTACATACATTTTTCATCCCTGAGATGCCACCAGATCCTTCATTCTTTTCCTCTCCTACTACATTTTCCAGTCACCCCTTCTATCATTATGCTGTTTCAACAGACACAAAGGTCCTACCTAGTTCTATTGTTTCCCTAGTTGTAAGAGTTTCTTAGTTGCTTAGGGAACTTCAGGTTCCCTGCTGTGATCATCTCTTAGAAATTCAAGCTCCTGGCCTAAGAGGGTTCAATGGTTATCAAGTCTGATGTTGATTCCAAAGAGCAGACCCAGGTTGTTTCTGCATATATCCCATACATTGAAATACTTACAGGTAAATTCATTCACACCCCGACCTTGGAATCATCTTCCACTTCCAAGTCAAAGTAGTCAGAGAAGCAGAACCCTTTGCACTGAGCCACCACCAGCATCTCTGGTCTAGAGAGCTCTTCAGCAAAGTGCCGCTCTTTAAGTTTTTTACTAGTTCTCCTTTTCATGAGACGTGGATTAATTTTACAGTATGAGATATCTTTCAGTTTCAATTCTGGTATTCCAAGCTATGAACTTTTTAACTAGTGATCCAACAATCTGAATCTACAGCATAACAAACAGGTTTTTGAACAGGACAATTTGGATTCAGATCTCCAACTCTGTAACTTACTAGGTGTGTGACCCTAAAAACATCTTATTCTACACGTGACATAAGAATTAACACCTCGCATGGATCTTGTGAGGCAGACCTCAGCCGGGTGAGGAACATGAGGTGCTGGGCAGAGCACAGGGCAGGTTAGGGATTAGCTTAAGCGGTCTCCTCCCTGCTGCTGTAGCACATAAGGAGATTATTATATTGTCCATTTGTAACATAGCTGACAGACCTAGCCCATCAACTGATAGGAAACAACACTCTCACCCCTCCTGAAATCTGTTTTGGTTTGTCAAGTATGTTATGAATATGGTCTCATAACCTCCATCTGTTAGCAATTAGATGTGGACTCACATCAGTGCTTTACTTTCATGTTTCTCATTCATCTCTGTACCCCTAGCACACATCCCTAGGACCTTACTGATCATTTCTTCAAGATTTGGCTCAATGCTGTCCCACTCATAAGCAAATTGGCTTATGGCTCCATCTCTGTAGCCTTCAAACTCCTTGCAAGCTAGGACAGTGTCTAGAACCTCTTGTGTCCCCAGTGCAGATATAGTATGCACTCAGCAAATGCTAGTGGATGGAATTAAGTGAAGCTTTCACCAGCTCAGGGCCCAGGACATAGTAGGAGCTCATTAAAAGGTAGCTGAGCTGCTGTTATCATCATTAACACCAAAAAGAAGAAAAAGGAGAAAATAAAGATGGGCATTTGGGGCCGGCCCGTGGCTCACTCGGGAGAGTGCGGTGCTGATAACACCAAGGCCCCGGGGTCGGGTCCCCC
>NW_007726511.1:442668-474356 GCF_000696425.1 Galeopterus variegatus
CAAGTCAAGGGTTAAGATCCCCTTACCGGTCATCTTTTTTAAAAAATAAAAAAAATAAAAAGATGGGCATTTGGTCAACCACTTTGGTGTGAAGTGTGGACATTGATTGGAAGACTATTTCAGAGAAACAAAATGGCCCTTTATTCATTTTGGGGAAGGGAGGAGGGTTAACGAGAGAGTCTTTTTCAAGTGTTTGCTCCATCTTGCTGCCACTTTGCTATGTGTGGCTGCTGTTGCTATGGCAATTCTTTAAGCAATTGAATAGGAACAGCACTGATTTGTTGCAAGCCGGCTGTAATTGCTCCCATGCACCAGGCCTGCCCACACGACCACTCTCTGCACAGCATTCCCTTTTTCAGATGCGTATTTTCATAAATCTTTGGGCATTGTGCTGCTCCCTTGCTCTTATGACATTGCCATCCTCAGGCAGAGGGCACAAGAAGCAGCTCTGGGTGGGAGAGAGGGGTCTGCCAAGTTTCCCGGTGTGAGTGAGCAATGCAGACCCCATGTTCAAGGGGGTAGCAGGATGCAGGCTCAGCAAGCCTTGAAACCAAATAAAACATTTGTGGGATAGGTTATTATATGTATTTGCCATTGTTGGGCAATTTAGTCATCTTTTTTAAAGCCAACTGCACCATTTCTGTGCCCTCCTGCCATGAGGACCCAGTTTATTGTGTAGTGAGAACTTCTGCTTTTAACCTGAATGTGATTGGGGAGAACTGATATTAGAAGAAGTAGAAGGGAGCTCACCTATAGTGTGTCCCTCCTGTGTCCCAGGCATCGTACTGGACACTTTCCATGTGTTCTGTCACTTAATCCACAAATAAATTAGGTAAGGTAGGGATTGGGGTGGGAGTTTTAGGATTCCTGTTACGGGTGAGGAAACTGAAGGATTTATTATTGAACCTAAGGTCACAGCCAGTGAGTGGGATTAAGCCCCAGTTCTGACTGATTCAAAGACCTGTGCTCTTTTCACTGGGCCATACTGTTCCCCAGGAAGGAAGACAGCGTTTGGTGACACAGAAGCCTATTTCAAGACTATGGCACATGGTGTTTATAGCCTGTTCACTTATCCTTCAGCATGTAAGGTCCTTCTTTAAGGATCATGACACTTAAGGATTATCATAGGAACAATTTCATCATAGCTGTAGTTTCTTTTGAATATGACAGTATACTAAACTCTAAGCTAAATGCCATATGGGTATCTAATTTAATCATACCAAGAAAAAAAACTGTGAAATTAGCAATTATTCCCATTTTACAGATGGGGTAGTTAAGAATCAGAGAAGATAAGTGACTTGCCTGAATTTATAACAATAGGTGTGGTGGAGCCAAATTCAAATCCAAATCTGACTCCAAGGCCCCTTGACCACTGGATGCCTCCCAGGGACTTATTTGGAAATGGATGCTCCATATGCATTTAAAACCTTTCCTGTCAGTATTCCAGGAACTGTAATAGCCAATGGGAAAGTTTTCTTTCTAATCCTGAGATATTTGTAAAATTAATTTAAGCTTATAATGCACTAATACCTAAGGGCAGGAGCGTAGCATTGGCATGCAGGGGGACTTTATGAAATCCTCCTGGGGAGCTGCATTTCCATGAGCTGCCTCAGTGTGAGAGGTTTGTGTTTATAGCAAGAACCTTTAACAGCTTGGTCTTGTAATACATTAGGATGGTAGAATTGTGTTTGAAATTTTTTCTTTCTTTTTCATTTTAATGTAGTTTGTGTAATAAAAAGGTAAGAGGGAAAAGAAACAGAAAGTGAACACTATTTTATAGAAATGGTGTGAAACCTACTCTAGCAGCAAGTTTTTTTTTCTTAGTAATTGCTATGGGTCAAATGTGTCTCCCCAAAGTTCTTGAATTGGAAACTTGATCCCCACTGTAACAGGGTTAAGAGGGTGGGAGATCCATTTATGACATTTAAAAGGTGGGACCTTTTTTTTTTTTTGTCTTTTTGTCTTTTTTTGTGACCGGCAACGGGATCGCAACCCTCGGTGTTGCCCCCGCCCCTCACTCAGCCAGTGAGCGGCCGGTCTGCATGTGGGATCCGAACCCTCGGCGGGAGCTCCGCCGCGCTTCCCAAGCGGCGCACTGTAGCAGTAAGCCACCAGGCCGGCCTAAAAAGGTGGGACCTTTGAGAGGTTATTGGATCATGTGGACTGGTGGCTTTCTAAGGAGCACATGAGAGAGCTCTTACTCATGCCATATTCTCACTATGTGATAACCTGAATTGCTGTAGCGTCACCACTCAGAAAGCCCTCACCAGATGTGTTCCCTGGACTTTGGAATTACCAGCCTCCAAAGCTGGAAGAAATAAATTTCATTTTTTAATAAATTACCCAGTTTCAGGTGTTCTGTTATAAGCAACAGAGATGGATTAATACAATAATCTACAATAAACACTCTCTCTCATTCATTCATTCAGAAAAGTTTTATTGTATGCCTGCTGTGTGCCAGACAGTACATTGAATGGTGGGAACAGAGTAATGTACCAGGAAACTTTCAGCTACAGGTTGCAGAAATCAGGCTGAAATAATATGGACTTTATTATCGATCATGGCAAGGTCAGAGGTAGGCAGTTCAGTGGTTGACTAATTGACAGCTCATTGATGGTACCGAAAACCCCACTCTTTCATTCTTGAGTCTGCTAACCTCAGCCTATTGGCCATACTGCCAGGCAGGCTTCCCTCCTGGTATCAAGATGGCTGTGTTACTTGCAGACATTACATCCCCATTACAACAATTTCCAAAGGCAGTGAAAGGACTTTCTCTTCCTGGTGTCTCTTAAGATTCAGAAGAGCTTTCCCAGAAGCTCTCCTGGTGACTTATCCTCATGTGTCACTCACTAGAATTGAGTTTCATGACCATGCCCTAACCAGTCACTGACAAGGAAATGAGATCACTAGGATCAGCTTCAGCGTCTGCACCTGGCTCTGGGAATTTGACCTGAAACACATCCTCACAGAGGACAAAATGGGGATTCCGTTAGGAAAGAGAGAGGAGTGAGTGAGGGTTGGATAGGCAGCCAGCAGTAGTGACTAGAGATGGATGATCCCCTGTCCGAAAGGAGCTTGCAGCCTAGGGAACTGGTAAACAAGGAGGCATGCGGGTATGTCCTTTAACACATTTCTTCTGAGCTGTGAAGGAGGTGAGCAGGGTCTGGTACCTCTGCTTCACATGGAATGGTCAGGGAAGCCCTCTGGGAGCTGACATTTCACCTGAGAGGTAAAGGAGAAAATCATCCACCCATTCTGGGCTGAAGGGAGAAAATGTTCTAGGTGGAGGAAGGATGGGAGAGAAGCCACACAGCACCTTGGAGGAACCGAAGGAAAATGGGGAGCCCAGGGTGTAGCAGGTGAGGAGGTGAGTGGTGTGAGTTTAAGTTGGAGATTTAGGCAGCGCCAAGTCATGCAAGGTCTTGCAAGCCATGAAAAGGAGTTTGGATTTTATTCTAAATCAGTGGAAAACGAGTAAAGGGTTTTTAATACAGGCGTGACACAATTTTATGTTTTTAAAACATCCTGCTGGATGCTGAGAGGGAGGTCTTTGTGGAAGCACAGAGAGCAGTTGGAAGGTCACTGTGAGGCAGGGAGTGGCTTGGACTCGCTTGTGTCAGGAAATGGAGGGTAGAGAGCTCTTCCGGAGATGGGATCAGAGGGACTCGTCAGGTGCTGCGCTAGGTGCACTCCGATGGCTTCTCTTGTCCAGTCTACTCTCTTCTTCAAGGCAGTAATTTTTTTTTAATGAAATAAATTTATTATGCCACTTTACCAGTGAAGTTCTGAGAAGTGGCCTGTACTGGGTCACAGCATTTAGACCAAACCAGAGTGGGGAGGAGAACTGGATTCTGGGATAGGTAGTCAGTGTCAGCTCAATTAGCACTGCACTGGGATTGTTTTCCTAGATGAAGTGTTTGTTTTTGAGGGTGATATTTTGAGAACTGCTGTCTATGTGGGAATATCTTAGTTATGTACAGCAGGGCCATCTCTGCATCTACATCTTCTTATTTAACACATGGCTGTCTTTATAATGAGTGCCTTCTTTATATGGGGTTATCAGAGTAACTCTGAATCTATTTTACAACCAAATTAATGATATCCAGGAAACATTTATTTGGCTCCTTTTCTATTTATAATACTGTTACCAGCTAATTGCCTTTGAATGTTCCTACTTATAGAGTCCTTTGTGCTAGTTAAAATCCATCCCACGTAGGTGAATCCCTAATGCCATTCAGGAATAGCTTGTCACTTGTGAAGTTTTTCTTCTTCTAATAATAGGAGCAATCATAAAAATTTACACCAGGGCAAAGGACCAGGTCAAGATAACATCTAAAAAATAATAATATGTATTGTTTCTTTTCTGATTATAAAAGTAATATGTTTTCATTGTAGAAAATTTGGAAAAGACAGAAAAGCATAAGGAAAAAAAAAAAAAGTCACTCACATTCCTACCACCCAGAGGCATCCAGCATTAAATTTTGGTTCATTTCTTCACAAATGATTTTATGCCTTTTTACATAGTTGAGCTTATGCAATCAATACAACTTTTTCTTTTTTATTCATGTAATCCTTATCGTACAGATTTTTCACACACCATGAGATATTGTGTGTAAATAAATCAGCTGTAAGTGGTTACATAAAGTAGTCCCCCCTTAGGGATCTGTGGTTTCATTTTCCATGGTTTCAGTTACCAGTGGCCAACCACAGTCTAAAAATATTAAATGGAAAATTCCAGAAATAAACAGTTCATAAGTTTTAAATTGTGCACCATTCTGAGTGGTAATGATAAAATCTCACACCACCCCACTCCATCTTGCCTGGGATATAAATCATCCCTTTGTCCAACATGTCCACCCTGTATATACCACTCACCTGCTCATCAGTAGCTGCCTGGGTTATCAGACTGACTGACTGATGGACGCAGTATCGCAGTGCTTGTGTTCAAGTCACCCTTATTTTACTTAATAAAGTCCCCAAAGTGCAAGAGTAATGATGCTGACATATTATAATTGTTCTGTTTCATTATTATTGTTAACCTCTTACCATGCCTAGTTTATAAATTAAACTTCATCATAGTTTATAAACTAAACTTTATCATATGTATAAGAAAAAAATATAGAATATACAGTGTAGGGTTCAGTACTGTCTGTGATTTCAGGCACTCACTGAAGGTCTTGAAATGTATCCTCTGCAGACAAGGGGGGACACTATACTATAACTCCTTTGCTTGAATTTGCTTAACTATGCGCCTCCTGAGGGAAGTTTAAATTTTTGTTGTTGTTTTGATGTGAACCATTTTATACATAAAAATTCACTGGCATTTTAGTTTTTTTAATTAAACTAAATTCCCAGATTAAACTAAATGCTGGATTAAAGGATATGTCTGTTTTTAAGGTTCTTGATATACCTGCCAAATTACTTTCATAGGTGTTTTACTATTGCTCATCTTCTCAACGTTACATTTTTGGCCACCCTGGGCTACAATTGGGAGTTTTTATTTTTCATCTTTGCTAATTTAACAGATGAAGAAAATTGGATTATGTCTTAATTTTTATTTCTTTGGTTACTTAGTGACATTGAACTTTTCTTTCACATTTATTAGCCAGATATTTGTTTTTCTGTTATGAACTCTGCCCTTTGTCTATTTATCTGCTAGGCTCTCAGTGTTTTTTATTTTTATTTACATAAGCTCTGAAAAAGTGAGCCACGATGCCGGTTCAAGCTTTATTAAAGGAAGAAAATCTGCCGGGCTGTGCTCAAAGTGGCAGGCAGCCCAGGGCTGCCCTGAAAATGGGGACAGCACCTAACATAGTGCAGTGAGAGCTTATATTGGTATGTTGGCGCCAAGAGCTGGGTGATGTGATTCCGGGCTGGGGATTGAGTTAGGTCATGGGAATGGAGAGTTCTGTGCATGCAGAAATGCTGACAGTTTCATTTTCTCCAAAACCATGAGGCTTCTTGTAAAAGAGAATGGGGGAGGGGAAGAGGTAGATGGTGCCGTTTTGTACTTGGGCTTGTCTAAAATGGCGCTGGTCATGTTGCAGATCTATTAAGCTCTTTATATATTTTGGGTATTAACCATCTTTTAAATTTGTATCAAGTACATTTTTCTGGACTGGGACCTTTTTCCTTCCCCAACTATAAACAAAAGTACCGAGTACACATCCCCTATTCACCCATCACACAGCTTCAACCACCATCAACATTTTGTCATATATTTATTTTATTTATTTGTTCCCCACTGTTTTTGTTGGACTATTTTAAGGCAAATCCAGGCATTTCATTTCACCCTTGTTATATTAGTAAGCATCTCTAAAAAAATTAAAATTTGACATTTTTGTTTTTCTTCAACTTTATATTTTTTTAAAAAATTGAACATACAGAAAAGTTTAAAGAATAGTACAATGAATACCCATGAACCTTTCACCTAAGTTCACTGATAATTAATGTTGTACACATTTGCATTATCTTTCTAAATATACAGGGGTACTTCAAAAAGTTCATGAACAAATAGAATTAAAAGATAATATGAATCTTTCCATGAGCTTTTTGAAGATCCCTCATATACATACAAACTACATCTTTTGTTTAATTTTGGTTTGGCTTTTGTTTTGTTTTGTTTTTTGCTGAACCTTTCAAAAGTGAGTTTGAATTTTCATGACACTTCAATTTTCCCAGTTGACTCCAAAATATCTTTCGTTACAGTCTTTCCTTTTTAACATACCAGGGCTCAAATCAAGGATCACACATTGCATTTGGTTGTGTTTCTTTGGTGCCCTTTAATCTAGACCAATCCCTCTTGCCTTTTGTTTTGTTTTAGTCTTTTGTGACTTTGACACTTTTGAAGAATCAGGCCAATTGTCTTATAGAATGGTCCACATTGGGAATTATCTAATTATACAACCCATGACTATATATATTCCATATATATTCCAGCATGCAAAGATGCTTCCAGTTCATCTTGTACATTTCCAGTTCCAGATCTGGAATCAGCCCTTTCTTCAAGGAGCCCTGCTTCCTTTTAGTGGGGATTGGTATTTAGAAACCAAGATCTGGGCACCAGGCGTGCTCATTGCTACATGATATTGCCGATGCCAGGTCCTTTCAGTGGATAGAGCCAGGAAACATACACACATGCACACATACCCACAAGACACACTTCCATCTCTTATTTCCGTATCTGTCTACACATATTGAAAGCCATGGGTTCACACCAGTGCCTCCAATTCCAGTCCAACATAGGAATCATTCTAGTTTCCTCCCTTGTCATATTTTTAACTATATTTCACAAAAGTCAAAACCCTTGCCCCTCTTTTCTTTTTCCTTCTTTTTTCTTATTTTATTTTATTTTCTGGGACAGCTGGGCAGTACCCCAGACCTCAGTATTGTCAGCAACATGCTCTAACCAACTGAGCTAACCAGTCAGCCCCCCGTTTGCTCCTGTTTTCTTAATACATTTATTTATTTGGATGGAACCACATTTCTATCACTACCTCTACCTCCTTCTCCACCCAGCTGCCCTCCTTGTCCTCCTTGAACACTGACACCAGGGCTGGGCCTCCACTGTCCACCCCCTCACACAAATGCCTCCCCTACCTCAAGCTCCAACACCCCAGCACTGGAGCCACTGCTGCTGTACCCCTTCCCATGGGGATCCTTCTAGATCCCACATCTCATGCCAAGCTGCTGCCACTGCTGTCCTATATAAAGAACCTCCCCATCTCCCTCAGGCTCCGACACCCTGGGCCAGGGTGATCCCTGGCTCAGAAGTCCTCCTTGCTGCTGCCATCCCTTCCACATGGATGCCCTCAGGGCCCCCACTCAGGGTCTGATAACCATTTGGGTTGATGATTAAATTGATGCCCTCTTCAACCACACTGGGCTCTGACACCCCATACTGAGCCATCCTGGTCTCACACACACTCCAAATAAAAGCCTACCTTGCCCAACCTTCCCATTGATATTTGGACTTAGGAAGGGGATTCTGTTCTTTAATAAAAATTCTTTCCTCCTGTGTTAGTCCATTTTGTGTTGCTATAACAGAAATACCTGAGACTGGCTAATTTATAAAGAACAGAGATTATTTGGCCTACGTTTCTGGGACAGCTGCATCCGGCATGGGCCTCAGGCTGCTTCTACTCATGGTGGAAAGCAGCAGGCAGCCAGCGGGTACAAGTAGATCACATGGCGAGAGGAAGCAAGAGAGAGAGAGGAGCTGCCAGGGTCTTTTAAACAACCAGCTCTCACAGCAACTAATAGAGCGAGAACTCACTCATTACTTCCCCCAACTAGGAAGAGCACTAATCCATTCATGAGGGATTCTCCCCCATGACTCAATCAGTTTCCAACACTGCCACATTGGAGATCAGATTTCCATGAGTTCTGGGAGGAAAATACATCCAAACTTCATCACCTCCTATTCTGATCTGGTGAACAACAGCTTCCAAACAATGAAGGCTTTGGGGATAAATGTTGGACAAGGCTGCAGTGAGGAGGGGAGAAAGGTTTCAGTTCTTATCTAAGAAGTTTCTCAAGCAGGCATCATAGTGGGTAGTTCAGGAAATGATCAGGGTGTATCACGCTGTTCTGCATAGTCATTTGCCTTCCAGCTGCAGTAAATCCAGCTGTATTGACCAGCCCATCCTTTCCATGAAGCATTGAGCTAGTTCCTTCCTACTAACAGTCAAGGGCAAGGTTCAGTAAGTTAACTTTGGAGCTAGATCTCAACAGTAGTAACACAAAGCAGTATTTCCAGTTCCTTGTATAACCCAGAAGCAAGTTGCCTAACTCTTTGGGGCCTCAGTTTCTCAAATAGCAAAAGGAAAAAAAGATGGACTACATGAAATCCAAAGACTTTTCTAGGTCTGATATCCTCAGACCCTGGGCCTTAGTTGACCTTCTTAGCAACCAGCAAAAAAGGTAGGGATCTTGACTGAGAAAATTACATTATAGCTCGAGTCTGTAGAGAATCTTCCAGTTGTATCAATTCTGTTGGATATTGCCTGTCCATTGGGACCCACACCCCCAAAACTGTTTCATACTCAAAATTTCCACTAGCATGCATACAATGTTTATTCAGAACTTAGAAACAGACCTTTTACCACAGTGAGTCAGTGGTAGATTTGGGCTTCCAACCTGTCTCTGACTCTTCAGTCTGAGCTCCTTTCCCTATGCCAGGCCCATTTTCATTGTGGGTGTGGGGTAAACAAGGAGGACTGGTCTGTACTGAGAGAGTCAACAGAGAAGCGAGCCCTGAGCTCTTCTTTCTGGAATTCAGGCCACAGCCACCTCACAGGGCACCAGAGAAGAAAGACCAAAAGGTAAACAGGCCTCAGAATGGCATTTCAATAGTAACAAACTTGAATGATCCAAGTTCCAGTAGCACATTGAGAGAAGAGCTACACATTATGTAGTTTATACTCTAATTTCCAGAATACCAAAAATATTTTAAAATATGGCAACACGTCTTCTTCAGATTACCTGAGTTATACAACTATGAGGCAGACACAATTTTAATCACCTTCACATCTCATCTAATTTAATCCTCACAGCAATACCTAAGATATATATCATGATCCCATTTTCCAGCTTAGGAAACTGAGACTCGGAGAGGTGAGGTCATTTGGCCAAGATCACATAACCATTAATGGCAGAGCTAACGTTTGAACCAACGTCCGCTGACTCCAGATCTGTACCTCCTTCCACTGCTCCAAATTACCTACGGTTCTTTGATGTTGCCAGGCAAACTTGTGCACACCCTTTCAGGGGCCACCCCACATGTGAGGGAATCTTCCAGTTGCTTCTGGCTCCTGCTTCGTAGAGTCCTGCGCTGCTCTGTCAGTGCTGCTTCTGGAATAGCCAGCGGGCCTGTGCAGCAAGGAAGGAGCACTGGAAAGAGGAGCAAAGGAACTGTAGTCCCCACGATGCCAAGAAGGACATTCACCTTTCCTCGTCTGAGTCTACAAGTCCAAGTCCCAGATCCTGTTCTTGCCTGAGATCTGCGTCTGTGAGGCCTCTGAGCTTTGAAGTGAAGTGAGCCAAGTGCCAGCCCATTCACTCACACCCCACTCCTGTGGCCAGGGGCCACGCTCCCCCTCGAAGCCAGCACAAGGCGAGGTCCTCATGGGGCCTGGCCCTCTGTGTCCGTGGAGGAAAAATGAAAGTTGCTTTATTCCCCGGCCTCTTCATATCTCCCATTATGAGGAGAGGGCTCCACAGGGAGGAGCCAGGGCTATGATATTCCTGCTGCAGCAGGAAAGATTCATATGTTTGACTAATCAATTCTTTGGCACTGACTTCCCGGCCTGCGTTTGTTCTCCTGACTTTGATCGTCTGTTTGCCTTTTTGCCATTCTGCTGGTTCTTGTTTGGAGCTTTTATTTTCCAGGAACGCGTTGACCTACTCGATCCTCTATATTCTTCTCCCTCTCTCCCTTTGTCATTTTCCCCTCTGATTTTGGTTTCCCTGTGATTGACCACACACAGCTTCCACATATAAGCAACGTGGAGACCCTCAAGTCACAAGGCCCTGATAACTGCTAGGTTTTGTTTGGGGAGCCAGGGGACACTGGGCCACAGACAGCCCTCAGTCCCCAGCCGGGCTGCGGCTCTTCTGTCTCTCCTGTCTGCATTCCCACCTTGCCCTCCAACGTGCAACAGTGGAAGCTGGCTTGGCACTCTGTAATGCTTAACAGCAAACCCTAAGGGACGAGGGGCACATACTAATATCAGTCACATCTTGCAGGTGAGGAAACTGGGAATTGGAAACATGAGATGATCTGCCCCCGGTTCAGAGCTCATAAGTGGCTGAGCTGGGACCAGAACTGGGTCCGCCCTGAAGCCAGGCCTTGTTCTCCAGTGCAGTGGCTGCAATTTTCAATCGATTGCTGCCTTTGTCCATCCTCAGCCAGCACCCACCAAGCAGCCACTCTGCATCCAGCTCTGTGCCAGTAATAAGATGGGTATTCAGAGCTGAATTGGACATGCTTCTTACCCTATGCAGTGGGCAGTTGCCATGCACTGTGGCAGGTGCCATTTCCTGAGCAGTTACTCTGTACCCGACATAGTGCTGAGCACCTCGCGTGCATTCACCCTTGGATCCTTACAGTATCCTGATCTCGGAGCAGTGAAGTAGCTTCCCCAATGCCATCCTTTCAATGCCAGAGCCAGGACAGGAGCCCAGGTCTGACTGCCTCAGACCTCTGGGCTCCCAACTGAAGAGTCACCTACACAGGACTGTGGGAGCATAGCAGAGGGGTCCCTACCCTGGGAAAGCTTCTGGGGAAGCTTCTCAGAAGTGGGGATGTTTGAATGGGGCCTTGAGGGGGTGAGTAGGGCCCTGGCGATCACAGGGAGAGGAGGAGTGTAGCAGGCCCCTGCACGGGTCCTCATGGGGCCTGGCCCTCTGTTTCAGTGGAGGAAAAATGAAAGTTGCTTTATTCCTGCTTCCTGTTCTGTTCTGAGATCACATTGTTTTCCTAAGCACCATTTCACATCTGAGAATCTCAAGGCTGGAAGGATTTTATGGCCTTATCACTTGTTCCACGTTCAAGTCTTCTCTGCAGCATCCTCCCATGAGACTTCCTAGCTGTTCTTGCATATACCTCTGGTGCCAGGGAGCTTCCTTCTGAAGCAACCTGTTTCATCTTTTAAAATGCTCCTGATATTAGAAATCTTTCCTTATTTTATTGAAAAATACCTCCTGTCTGCCCCACACTCATCCCCCATGTTGGGAAAAGCTTCAAGATCACAACACTTGTCCTCAGAAGCAGTCAGCACCATTGGCTCAACTGGGAGCAGGAACTGAGCTTCCTGCATTTCTGGTTGCAGAGAGTGGCATGGTGGTGGGAGGCCAGTGGTTTGGAGTCCAAAAGGCCTGGGTCACATCTTACTCTACTAGTTTTGCTGTGTGCTCTTATACAGGTTACTTTCTTCCTCTGAACCTTGACTTCCTCACCTGTAGAACAGGAATAATAATCCCCACTCTACCCAACTCACGTGGCCACTGTTCACAAAAGTGGCAGGCGCAGACATGCTCAAGTGGAAAATGCTGCGCAAGTGACATTTTCCCGCTATATTCTGTTGTGATAGGACACAGTTGGGGATTTGTCCATTGGAGTTCACACTGTTTTTTCCATTCCATATTTCCCTTTATCAGTTTAGTTTATCTGAGTGCATAATGTGTACAGCGTTGTGATCAACAAATTCAACCCACTTTCCTGGACCCCCATTCTGTGCTTGGGTCTGAGGTAGATGCAGAGAGCACAAGGATCAATACAGTGTAGTCTCAGCCTTTGAGAAGCTCTCAGTGTGGCAGGAGGGACAGAGGAAACTGTAGTAGCTCTGTCTTCCTGAGCTAAAGCAGAGAGGTGGGAAGGTGAGGCACATGGGGCCCCAGCAATGTTGCTGGGGCTATGGGAGGAGCGCAGTGGCGAGGATGTTTCTCTAGACTTTTGAGCTGAATTTTGAAAGGGAACAATTTTGCTGGTCCAGGAGAGGAATGATAAGTCCTGAAGAGGCAGAGATGGCTGTACACACTCTGCAGGTAGGTTCATCTGAAGTAGGTGGCTGATCAGAAGTGAGGAGAAAGAGATAGACCCCTGAGCATGTAACCCAATGAATAATGAGTGGAGATTTCCTTGGCCGAGGTCAGGAATGCGGCCAGCCAAATGGTGCGAGAAATGAAGGGTCGAGAAATGGAGTATGGAGTTTGAGAAATGGTTGGGTCACCTCTAAGTGGCGGCATCCAGTGTGCAATTGAGAAACAGGTCTTGAAGTTGTTGGGGGAAAGTCTGGACCGGAGCTGGAGGATCAGAAGGCTCTCATCTCTTGTTGGTTTGTCTAAAATTGGAGAGGCTTGTTTGGTGCCACCCTGCACATTCACTGGGGATGTGCATCCATCTGCAACCCGGAGAGAATGCTGCAAACAAGGTCATAAAGGAAGACGGTGCAAGAGCTGATAGCTCCCTTTTGTTCAACACCTCCCATGTGTTAGACACTGTGTTGCATGATCTCTATTCCTCCCCACAGCCCTTCCCAATATTTCTGTCCCCACTTTATAGATGAGGAACCTGACTTAAGACTGATTTAGTCAGATAGCTGATGACAATTTAGAAGACACCCATCTGTCTCCCCAGCTCCATGTACTGTCTGGGATAGCAAGGTGTCACCTCTCATGTGCTTCCTACTGGTGAACATTTTCTGCAAAGCTGGGCTTCCTCACATTGACCATGCTTCTTTGTCCTCAGAGCCAAAGTTCATTCATAGTATGTTCACAATCTTCATTTTGCAGATTCCCTACATGCACTGGCATGTGTTTGAGTGTGAGAATTATCAGGTGAGCTGTCCCCTGCTCATCTTTGAAACAGGGTCTCTATTACCCAGTCAAACAGATGCAAAAGGGTCTCCCCGCTTTCCTTCATCCTTTGTTTGACAGATGATGTATTGTGACGGAAATGTACATTTCACAAGTCATCATTTTACTTTATATTTATTTATTTATTTATTTTTTGTCTTTTTTGTGACAGGCCGCACCGCGCTCTGCCAGTGAGCGCACCGGCCATCCCTATATAGGATCCGAACCCGCAGAGCAGCGCTCCCAACACCGCACTCTCCCGAGTGCCCCACGGTGTCGGCCCATTACTTTATATTTAAATAAGCTGTATGCATACGGATTGTGAGATGTTTGAAGGACACAGTACTGTACTCTGAATTCCTCTGGCTTCAGTGTTTTTTTTCAAGTTTGAAAATGTGTTACAAAGAAGACAACATTATGATAATTGGAAATTCAGTCTATCTGTCTTTTTCCTCTATTCTTTTATACTTTTTAAAATACAATTAACACTTCACACCTCACCTGATCCCTCCTTGGTTACCTTTGACACTCCCTTGATATTTATTTAGATATTCATGCCACCTTTGCTTTGAACTCTGTGGTTAAAAGAATCAATAACTTTTAAAACAGGTATTTTTCTTCAATGAAGATGTGCAGTTAGCAAATTATATACATGTAGGTGTCCACCTGCCTTTTTTTATTTGTCAAAGATCGTGGCATAATTATATGAAAATTATAAAGAAAAGCAAGTGTCATCAAATCAAAATACCTGCTGTGAAACTGCAGAAATAGCTCATTTTATTACATTTCCCTGAACAGAACATTTTACAGAAGATGGGAATGTATAGAGAAAACTTCATGGGTGTTGTCTTGGAAATTTATGAACTATGAATAATGCATTTAATTTAAAATGGCTTTATCTTCCATAAGCATGTGTGAATGCAAATTTCAAAGACGTATCAGAATATAACTCTCTATCAGGTGCAGACAATATGATTCTATTGTGATCACTAAAAATGAAAGTAAAAAATGTGCTTTTTGCCAAAACTTTTGCTACTTTCCCAGTTTCATTTTAGGAGCTTTGTCTTGTATAACATCGGCTCTGGACCTGCCAATTCTAGCCGAAGCAGTATTTTGTTGATCAGTTCTATCTCCCTTTGCCTACGTTGTTTGGGAACTGTCAGATAATGTCATCATTAACTCATTGCCAATGTGCTTGAAAAAGAATCCTGAAGTTCTAGATGGATTTTGATGCTAGAACTTGAAAGATAAAAAGAAAGTTATTTTCTGATAGAAGACATTTTAAGGGGACCTGAATAAAGCCAAATAAAAGTTTCACAGTGGAAATAGAAACTGTCTTTTGACTCTGAACACCAGTTATTTTAAGACAAAAAATAATTTTTTAATATTTTAATTTAATTTTTAAATTTTAATTTAAATTTTAATATTTTCTGCTTTAACCCATTGGGGAGTGAGAAGTCATAATTTCATATAATCAACTGCAATGGCTAGAAGTTTGCACATAAACACATAATGTACAAGTTAATGCTCTTAATTGTGACTATTGTTATCCTCAGTTCTAACTGATACAAATTTTGTAATTTGAATAATTTGCTACATCAGATGACTTAGTTCATCTCTTTGTACATAATAAGGTCTATTTAGAATTCTCTTATGGACAGAAGTTCTAGATCTTGTAAGAGAAAACAGTGGTTACAGACTTGTTCCTCTCAGCCTAATTACCCATATGAAAATTTTATGTTTCTTTTTTAAAGAGCATATGAAAATTTTGAGCTATCTCTGGGTTCTGAAGTTTGAATATATGTTTATTCTGTTTGCCCTGAAAGCAATATCTTTTAGTGGAAAGAACCCCGGACTTAAGCCTGGGTTCAAATCCCACTCCTGTGACTTTCTGGCTTCATTACCACGGATGGTCAGGTAACTTACCTTCTCTGAGCCTATTTCCTCATTTATGAAATGTACTTAATTGTCCTCACCTCAACTAAGTTGTTACAAGGATAAATGTGGAAATACTTAATAATTGTAGTAACAGCAATTCTTAAATAGTGCTTACCCTATGACAGGCGCTGGCTAAAGCACTTTATGCATACTACCCATTTAATCCTCACCACAGCCCTAATAATAGGTAAATACTATTATTTTTCCTATTGTACATACAAAAGAACTAAAGTGTGGAAAGGTTAACTCACTTGCCCGAGGTCACACAGCTAGGAAGTGTTAGGGTCAGAATTCTAATGCAGAAAGTCTAGCTCTAGGGTCTTGCTCTTAGTCACCAGGCCATGTTCTCTCTCAGAGGTGCTTGATAAATGCTTATTGTAGCTGGAGACTGTCAGCTCAGGTGTGTTAAGGGGACATACTCATGTTAAGGATCAGCAGCACCCTAGAAGACAATTCCAGCCTGCTCCTCTTGATCACAGGCTACTTGTCTAAGGGAGCCATGTTGCTGGATAGAAGAAATAGCATCTCTGATCCAAAGCCACCTGGGGGCATCATGTCACTGGGGGATCTTTAAATATTCTATTTCTAAATTTCAAATCTAGTTTGGGCTATATTTACAGCATTTAACATGAAAAATCATTGGGAAAGTGGCCTTTTAAGTGGAACGGTTGTGTAATGGAATATTTCACGTTCTGGTTCAGCCATAAAGCTCAGGGCTGATAAACAAAACATCTGAAGCCAAATGGCTCCTCATCTGACCCCAATTAAAATAAAGATTTCATTCCATTCTGTCCTGACAGAGAGGAACATATTGTTGCCTTTAAGGGAGTTTGGTTTAGTTAATGAAAGAATTTTATTTCATTCCCCCCCCCCCAATACAATATCTAATTAAATAAGATTCAATTTGTTAGGACTTCTGGTAGGACTATGTTAACTCTTTTAAAGCTGCATTGCCTACATGCCTCAGGATGTAGAGGGTGCTTATGAATCCCACTTCACAATCCATTATTTAAAGAAGAAATAAGCCCAAGTCATTTTAAAGACAAACATTATCTTCTCCAAGGTAGATCTGTTTACACATCTATTGCAGCAACCTGTGTGTGTAAGTAGCATGGATTCTGTATAAAATACCACATATTTACATAAAGCCCCATTTCCTAGAAGCATTTGTACTTGTACATATTGTAATTTGCCAATCACCATAGATCTGTCCATATAGAACATCTCATGTAGGGAGTGGTAGTTGCTAAAATATGTTAGGTAACATAAGTTAGAAATTGATGCCAAATTATCACAGAGTTCCTTCAGAGCTATCTTGAGGAAATATAACTGCCTAAAGACTTCATCATTTAACATTAAAAATGAACACCAGCCAAACTCTTTTTTTGCAAGGGGGGTATGGTCTTGTGTCATGCTGTCACTGCTTTTTTGTAGCCTTTTCTATATGTGCAAAAGCTCCTCATGACTGTTGGGTTTGTAATTACCAAGCAGAACATTTTTTTGTCATTATGGAGAAGTTCTCTTCATCCCAGCTAGGCATGGGGAGGCAGTTAGATTGCAAGGCCCTGATCGGTCACCTCCTTGTCCCTGAGGAATTGCCTGGGTAGTCCATGGAGTTGCAGAGAAAGAGGGCTGGCCAGGGTGTCAGGAGAGCTGACCCTGGGCCAGCCCCTCCCTTCTCTGGGCTTCAGTTTCTTCCTCTTTAAAATGACAGAGCGAGGTCAGCAGGTCTCTAAAAGCCCCTTGGCTCTGCCTTTCTCAGATTCTGTATTCAGCAGAGCAGAAAGTACATGATGTTCTTAAATCCACTAAGAATTTATAGTCAGATGCTAAGGATTTATGTTCTGAGAAATAAAAAGTCTTTAAGTCTATAAAACCTAAGGCATTTAAGCCATATTTTTAAAATTCTATTACTTTCCAATGGCCCCTTCTGACATTCAGTGGGCGTTCACTCAGCATTACTGAGCACCTGTTCTGTGCAGCCTAGTGCCAAGTGTACAAAGACAGATCATTCATGGCCCTGCCTTCCAAGAGCTTACCTCCCAGTGGGGGCAAAAAACAAGTATAGAAATGTCATGCCTTTGTTAAAAGGGATCCCTATGGTGTATTCTGGGGGTAGGGTAGGTGTGATGAGGTGAAAGATGGGTGTCGTGGAGGAGGGGGTTATTTCGGCTGATTCTTCAAGGGTGAGTGCAGTTTCCCCAAGTGGAGAAGGGGAACTCTTCCAGCCACGCAAGAATGAAGGGAGCAACCTGTTGGGGCAAGGTGATGGGTTCTGTGCTGTTGAAACGTGGAAGTGGGCTGCAGAAGGAGCAGAGGGAAGGACCAAACCAGAAAGGAAGGCTTGTGGAAAAGCCTGGAATCTTACTCGTTCCGTTCTAAGGAGTATGGCTTGGAAGTATACAGTGTACAATAAAGCTGTACATATCCATCAGCGATCACCAGTACTAAACTTGGCTTAATCCAGTGTGTGTCAAATTTACTGACCATTGAACCCTTTTGAGGCAAAAGACCTATTGGAGATAGGGAGATCCACTGAGATCTATAGTCAGTAGAAATACGGGATCTGATCAGCATTTTAGAAAGATTACTCCAGCCTTCAGGGGGTTGGGGGGTAATTGGAGTTGGGGAGAAATGGCAGAGGAGGACGTCACCAGTATCAGAAAGGTAATTAGACATCTGGTTATACTTGAAGTTGTTCAAGATACATTTCAAGGAAAACTCCCTCTGAAAATAACTACACCTTCTCAGTGCTGATATGTGAGCTTTGCATGAGCCCTAGAATCTTAAGACTGGCCAGATGCTGATATTTAAAGTCATCTGCCTGGCAGCCTTTCAAGAGCTCATACATAACTTTGGTGACTGATAAAGGAATGGCTCAATGTTAGGAGATTGGAGGCAGAAGATGAAAACTGATTCTAAAGGTTTCTATGGCTCCTTGAAGCCATCTGTGGAGTGCCTACTATGTGCCGTGGATTGTGCTGGATACTTTTATATACACTCCCAGCTATTCCTTGAAACTATCTAAAAAGCTATTGCTATTGTATCACTTTGATGAGTAAGGAGACACAGGCCTAGAGAGGGTGGCTGACTATCCCAAAGTCACATGGCTAATAATCAGGTCTCAAACCCATCTGATTGACCTAAGTTCATGATCTTAACGCTGAGCTGTACTGCTTGCCCCAGATAGCCTCCATTTAAAAGCACTGACCATCTGCTAGGCACTGTGTGAAGCACCTTACATGCCTTATTTAATTTACTCTCCCCAGCAGCCTGATGAGGTAAGTGGTATTATCCCTGCTTAATCAATGAGCAAACTAAGGCTTCTTAAGTATCCATGGTCACAGCTAGACATTGCAAAGCCAGGAACTGAATAACAGTTTGTCTGCTCACTACTCTCCCTAGATAATTCTCAGGAGGTGGTTCATATTGCTTAGAAATGTTGTTCTGTAGACATGTTAGAAAGTTAATGGGCTCAAAATGGATCAAAGACCCAAATGTAAGCCCTAAAACTATAAAACTTTCAGAAGAAAACATAGGGCAAAAGCTTCACAACATTAGATTTGGCAATGACTTCTTAGATACGACACCAAAGGCACAGGCAATAAAAGAAAAAATAGACAAATTGGACTTAATGAAAATTTAAAAATTTGTACATCAAAAGACAATATCAGCAGCATAAAAAGGCAATCCACAGAATGCGACAAAATATTTGTAAATCATAAATATTTGTTAATCATATTTGTAAGGGATTAATATCCAGAATATATAGAAAACTCCTAAAACTCAACAACGAAAAAACCTAATTCAAAAATGGGCAAAGGATTTGAAGAGACATTTCTCCAAAGATGTACAAATGGCCAGTAAGCATATGAATAAATACTCAAAATTACTAATCATTAGGAAATGCAAATCAAAACTGCAATAAGATACCACCTCACACCCATTGGATGGCTACTGTCAAAAAAAACAGAAAAGAATGTGTTGACAAGGATGTGGATAAATTGGAACCCTTGTGCGCTGTTGGTGGGAATATAAAATGGTGCAGCTGCTGTGGAAAACAGTATGGGGGTTCCTCAAAAAATTAAAAATAGAACTACTTTATGATCCAGCAATTCTTCTGGCTATATACCTACAGAATTGAAAACAGGGTCTCAAGGAGATATTTGTATACCCATGTACATAGCAGCATTATTCAAAATAGCTAAACTGTGGAAACAACCCAAGTATCTATCAACAGAGGAATGGATAAACAAAATGTGGCATATACATACAATGGAATGTTATGCAGCCGTACAAAAGGAGGAAACTCTGATACATGCTACACCATCAATGAACCTTGAGAATAATATGCTAAGTGAAATTAGCCAGTCACAAAAAGACAAACGTTATATGATTCCACTTACGTGCAGTACTTAGAGTAGTCAAAATCATAGAAATAGAGAGTAGACTGGTTTTTGCCATGGTCTAGGGGGAGAAGGAGATGGGGATTATTGTTTAACAGGTAGAGTTTCAGTTTTACATGGTGAAGAGTGAAGGGAGTGGATGGTGTTGATGGTTGTACGACATTATGAATGTATTTAATACACCTGAGCTGTACACTTAGAAATGGTTAAGATGGTAAATTTTAAGGTACATGTATTTTAACACAATTTTTTAAAAAACTGGGCAAAAAAAAATCAGCAGGCTTTATCTTTGAAGCAGCAACACTCTGGTACTCTGGGCTTAGTTGAGGCCAGTGGTTAGATCCTGCCCTTGATGCTAATAATGAGAAACCCAGATTTGAGTATGGTTCTTTCTTTGGGTGATGACATTTTTGCATTAAATTCAGTGTTACTGATGCCCTACCCTCGTCCTGGCACTAAGCTCAGAGCTGGAGACGCAGACATGAAGAGGATACTGTCTTTGCCCTCAGCATTGAGTGGGAGAGACGTATGGGGAACTCTTGATGTTGCACATTAAGTGCAATTATAGAAGCCTGTTCAAGTAACCCGGGCCCTACCCTCGTCCTGGCACTAAGCTCAGAGCTGGAGACGCAGACATGAAGAGGATACTGTCTTTGCCCTCAGCATTGAGTGGGAGAGACATATGGGGAACTCTTGATGTTGCACATTAAGTGCAATTATAGAAGCCTGTTCAAGTAACCCGGAAGAGAGAGAGATTAACTCCGTTTGAAGGATTAGGATAGGCTTCACAGGAGGTTTGTCTACAATGGGTTTTAAGAGATAAATAGGAGTTTGCCAAATAGTGGAAGGGGAAAATGATAAGTTTATTTTTCTTTCTTAGATTAAATGTTGCTGATTCACTTCAGAACAATAACAGATCTCAGATAGAGCATGAAATCGGCACCCTTGTTGCCTCAGTTTGCTTTTTGGAAAAACTTAATCCCACCCTGTCTGCCAAGCTGACATGATTGGAATCCTGAGAAGTGGTGGCCTGTGAAGGCCTTTTGTGTCTGTCTTTTCTGAATGGCATTCATAAACATTCATTCACTTAGAAGCAAAGATCATGGTATATCCAGGTGGCCTGCTTCATTTAAAATAGTTCAAATGAAACCTGGGAAAAAAGTAAATTCTTGGACTTAATTCATAAACATTCATTCACTTAGAAGCAAAGATCATGGTATATCCAAGTGGCCTGCTTCATTTAAAATAGTTCAAATGAAACCTGGGAAAAAAGTAAATTCTTGGACTTTTCTGGTTTTCAATGAAACCCCCATATATGCTGACTGGCTAGGATGAGTACGGGGCTTTTGTTTGCCCAGGCGTGGAGGGAATCCCTGCTTCCTTGCTCATTGATTCATTCAGCAGCGACAGGATGCTTGCTCTGTGCAGAGCACTGAGGGTTCAGTGAGGGGAGGACCAGGCTTTGCTTGCCAGGTGCTCGGGGATGAGTATAGGAGTCAGAGGTTTTAATATGGGCAAGAAGTGCTGTGGGAGCAGCTAGCTCAGCCAGTGGAGAGGTCGCTCAGCAGCAACTGCCCAAAGAGGTGACTGAGCTGAGCCTTGAAGGATGAATTACCAACATCACCATCACTATCATTGCCATCACGCATAAGCAGGAGAAAGTAAGTGGAGGTTAAGCACATGGGCTTTGGAGGCAAATTGCAGGATCCAGATGTCAGCTCTGACTGTCCTTGGTAAATCTTTAATTTCTTTGTGCTTTGCCTCCTCATCTATAAAATGGGAATAATGCTCTCTACCTCTTGGTGTTGTTGGGAGGCTTGAGTTGATATATATAAAGTGATTAGAACATTGCCTCATGCTCAGTAAGAGCTGGGGAAAAGTGAGCAATCATTGCCACATACCAGACACCACATTTTAAGTACATTTGCTCCTCCCATAACCCTTTACAGTATGTAGTTTCATCCCCATAATTCATATGAGGGAACCAGGTGTTGAGAATGGCTAAGTGATTTGTCCAAAACTATGCTTCTAGGAAGTGACTGAGCCATGAGCTGAGCACTGACCTGTTGGACCCCAAAGCCCTGGCGCCCTCCATTACGCTATTATGCTCACCTCTTACTGTGCCTCTTCTTCCAAGCTCCCAGATGTTTTGAATAGTGTTCTGCCATAATGGTAGTTAAAACCCTTTCCACAAGAGAAAAATTATTGACCTTTGATAAGACATAGTATGGAGAAAAAAGATGGGCTTTGGGACGAGAGACCTAGATTCAAATTCCAGCTCAGCTGTTGGCCAGCGGGCTGACGACCTTGGACAAGTTCTGCTCTTTACACACATTACTTTATTTCCTGAGATTCCTCAGCAAAACAGAATCATAATTCCTGCCTCACGGGGATGGTTGTGAAGACTAAATGAGAGAATAAAAAAGCTAGTATGTGTCAAGTGCACACAGTAGGGACTCTATAAGTGTTAAGTGTCCCTTCGTGCTTCCCCACCCTCCTGTGTTGTACAGAACTCTTCTTTATAATGAGAGTTTCTTAGCGGTAATTTCACCCAAGGCTTTACATATTTAAACTATCTCTTAGTTGTCAGCATAGAAATTCTATTACAAGTGTCTTTCTGACATGAGCCCTAAAATCGCATACATCTTTTTTCATACCCTGTACATCTCCACACACTCTCTTAAGGCTGCCTGCACAGTAATTACCACCTTTCTCTCTCCTAGCATTGGGTCTGGGTTGATGAGGCAACTGCTACTTTTGTGGTTTTGCTTATAAAATCAGTGTCCCAATTCCCCAGGTTTGGGACTTACTCGAGGAGTAGAATGATGGGTTTTGTTTTGGGGGGTGTTTTTAGGTGGAAGGGCAATGGGACAATGGAAAAAACAAGACATAGCCAGTTTTTCTATGGTAAACCATGGAAGATAGATTCAACATAGTTTTTACAATTGAAATAATGCCCATAAGGTCCTCTTCTATGCTGCTGATAGGAGTGTAGAAGCCATTCATATCAAGAGCCTTAAAGAGCCTGAGTCAGTACTACATGCCAGGCCCCGTGTTAGGAAGTCAGGCATGGGAAGAGGCACTTCCATCACAGCATGGTAAGTGCTGTCAAAAAGGGGGTTGTGGAGCCCCATAGAAGGCATTCTAAACCCAGCCTGAGACAGGGATGCCAGTGCTCGTGTTGAAAGTTGTCACTCAGAGAAATTTGTAGAGGGACCTATTCGTGGAGGCGAGCGGCACTAGTGGCTGTGTACCTGTAACATAACAGAAAGGTAGGGAGCGGTGGGAGCACTTGCTCGTGTTGAAAGTTGTCACTCAGAGAAATTTGTAGAGGGACCTATTCGTGGAGGTGAGCGGCACTAGTGGCTGTGTACCTGTAACATAACAGAAAGGTAGGGAGCGGTGGGAGCACTGGAGAAGCAGACAGGGTCACCATCCTGGGAAGCCCAGAAATGCACATTCTGGTCCTCAACCTCAAACAGCCTGGGCAGTCTCACCAGCGAGCTTGATTTCAGCACAGTGTGAGCAGCCCAACGAAGACAGTTCCCACCAAGGGCACCAGCAGTGTGTGGGCTGCAGTTTTCTCTCTACGTGCTCCAGCACATCAATAACAGTGTCCTAATAGCAGCTTCTAATTAAATTTTATCATGGTCCTGAATGCACTGCTGACCTGCACACTCTTCCAAGTGGGTCTGTTCATAGGACATTTGTGCAGTTCTGCAGATTTGAAGAAGTATTTATTCTTATTTTTGCCTTCCCAGTCCAGCAGAAGTTCTAATTTGTGGAAGGCAGCTTTGGTAATTAGCAAAGTGCGTTCTGTGAAGTGAAGCAGGAACACTCAGGACTGGGGAGTCTTGCTTTGGGTATTTATATGCCTAGTTGTAAATACCAGTGAAATCCTTAAAGTGAAGACCTGTTGTGTTAAAAATAAAAATAAAAAAGAACCCACACCATGCCTGTCCTGTTCAGAATCACTTGATGAAGCAGAGTTATTTGAACTCTGACTAGTACTTAATTTTAGCTACTTTTTTGTTCAAAGCACCAGGAAAAGCAGTGAGACTTTCAGATCTTTAAATTTCCTTTTTTGGAAGATATGACAATATTCCTCCAAAGTTTGTTTCTTACCTTTCCACCTTTGAACAATTGATTTTGATTAGAAACATTACACCCAGCATTTACTTTGACATCCCTGAGTACAAACAGTCATTTTAATGGTTTTTTTGAAAACAAAATCATGACAGGGACATCAATCCTTTGCCTGGTGTATAAAGGCCTGGTATATTAATTGGCTGTCAGATTCTGAGGAAATAATGGATTAATGTGCTTGATCGTAACGTTCTGTTCAGAGACTGAAGTTTGATCCTGATGTCCCCAGTCTCTCTGCTTAATGCAATTACAGATATGCATTCAGGACATTTGAGTGGATTGCATTTCATTAATATGATTTGAGCGGACAACATTAGGCTGCTGTCGGGTCCTCTCTGACAGCTAATTACTAGAATGAAGCGTGTATACCACTAAGGAACAATGGTGCCCTTATTGAGGCCATTAAAACAATAGAAAAATAGTGCTTTAAAATACTCAGATAGTTACTTTTTATATGTGTCATGGGCCATGAGGACAGCTCACTGTGGAATGTTAGGAGAAAAGAGATGGGCAAGAACCAGAGGAGTGTCTAACAGCAGGATGCTTACTTGTCTTTAAAAGAATCAAAAAGTCTAACCTATTGTCCTTCTGAAGGAATTGAGAAATCGCTTGCTTAATATTGATCTGTGGGCTCTCTCGGGATGGTAGTATCATGGTCTCTGACCACATAGACCTGATATTTTGCCCACTCCCCTTTACCTGCCGCAAAGATGTCCCCCCACCCACCCCCGTGATGTCTTTCACACGGGAGAAAGCAGCAATTTGGAACACCCATGGTTTATTAAATTTTTCCTTTAAGGAGGAAAGGAGGCCTTTGTCTTGTGGTGTTGTGACTCAGTCACATGGGCCATTTGAATATCTACTCATGGAGGGAAGAGCTGTGTGGTGTTAATGAAAGTTTGTCTTCATGGGACTATTTCTAGCTCTCAGAACCCCGGGCCTTACTAAGATGCATTCATTCAAGATGTATTCATTCAAAATGCATTCATTTGGCTCCCAGTGTATGTCCAGTACTCCTGGCTGCTGGTGACAAAAAGATGAATAAGGCACAGCCCCTTGTCCCCAAGCTCCTCAAGCCCTATGAGGCAGACAGATAGATATTAAAGGAAAAAGACAGTGATGGGTCGTAATAGATAAATGTACAAGAGAAGTGCACAAAAGGGAAGGCTGAAGGCCTCTCAGAGGAGGAGGAAACATCTGAGGTAGGTCCTAAAAGGTGAATAGGACTTTACTGGATAGTTAGAAGGTGGGGTGGGCTCCCAAGCAGGGAGGGCAGCCATTCAGAGGCTACAAAAGGGGACTGTCGACTGTTTCTTAATAGAGAGGATCTGACACAATGATCTGTCTAACGACCACCTGGAAATAGCATTTGTAGATGCACTGTTGAGGGTCTGCAACCTTGAGTCACCTTTGGCCAAGATTCCCCAGAGGCCATGGAAAGACCTTGAATTCAGTATGAGGAGTCCTGGATTCTAGCCTTAGGTCTGCCTCTTAAAAGCTGCGTGAATCCCCCAAAAGTCATTTGGCACAGTTTTCTTATCTGCAAAATTGAGATACCCCCAACCCTGCCAGCTTCATGGGTGAATCAGGTTTGATCTGAGAGGGTGCTATTATATGCCAGGACCTCCAGGCACTGGTGAGCCGCAGGGCCAGGAGTTAAACTCAGAGTAGGCCAACCCAGGGCGCATACACAAGTACTTAGCACTGCCCCGGGTTCCTTTGGATAACCAGTCTAAGAAGTCGGTTTTATTAGCGAAGTAAGAAGCTCTAGGGGATCTAGTCTCCTCTTGGGAACCTCTTCCAGCAGCACAAGCCGACATGAACATTCCTGGCACTAAAGCAGCTGTCATTTGAGAGACCCTCAGCCCTTGCCCACTCAAAGCAATGTGCTCTGCCATTCTCCTAGGAAATGTGAGGGCCTCTGGCTGCCTGCCCAGATCCCTGTTTGCCTGCCCACATCCCTGTTTGCCCAGGATGTAGCAGCCCTGGTGGAGGGGCTTTCCCCCAGAAACCTCTGCAGAATGTTTTTAGAGTTCCAGAGACAGATCACACCTTTCCGATCCCTGTTTGCCCAGGATGTAGCAGCCCTGGTGGAGGAGCTTTCCCCCAGAAACCTCTGCAGAATGTTTTTAGAGTTCCAGAGACAGATCACACCTTTCCCTCATGTCTGCTTTTCTCTCAAATTGCTCCCTGAGAGAGGAGCTGGGAGCTGTTTGTGAAGTGATGGTGGTGGTACGAGCAGTTGCCCCCTGCTGTCCCAGCCTCCAGTTTCTCCCTCCGATCCATTTTCCACCATACTCCTCCAGCCTGTACCTCTCTAGCAGCAACTAATAGCCATAGCAGTGCTTCTCAAACTGTTTTTAGGTACCTCTAGGGGCAGAATGTCCAACTTTGACCTCCGGAAATCAGATCCCTGATCCAAGCTAAATTCCTTCAAGGGTGCACACTGCTGTTAGAGAAGCGCCAGGTCAGACCGAACAGTTTAGGGTGGGGGCTGCTGCAATGGGCACTCTGTGAACATCTTTTGGATGAAGGAGTGTCTGACACCGAAGAGCATTAGGAATTGGGGGAGAGTTGCTGGTGCGATGGCACTGCTCTCTGGGCACCCCCCAGTGGTATCATGGCAGTGCCACCCTCAGAGTTCTCATTCTGATCAGTGGCTTCACTCTGCTGGTATTTTGAGTGATTACTGTGACAAGAGGAACTCGGCGCTGAGCACAGTAGCAGGGATTGGATGCGTGAAGACACCGAGTTCCCTCCCTCTCTCATCAGTTGCCCTCCATTGTGGAATGGGGATGATGAGGCCTCTCCTGCCTCCCTCGAGGCTCCAATGACACTGGGTCAGGGAGCATGAGTTTCCTGAGGACAGTCGGCCATGCCTTAGTCATGGCACCATTCCTGGTACCTAACATGGTGCCTGGGAGGGTGGTCAGGAGTGAGGATCAGCTCTTGCGAGGGGCCTGGGCATCCCTTCTGTTCACCTAAAGCCTGCAGCAGCGTGTCAGACAAGTCTGCTGCCTCATCCAGCACTCCTCAGGTGGTAGCCACACGTGACATTATTCTCCAAGAACCTCACTGGGTAAGCACAGAAGCCCCTGCTTTCTTCTCTGAATTTTATTTGCTAGTTCTCCATGGGCAACACAGCCCTGCCACGACCTGTTTCCCTCCTTTTACCTGGCTAGCATATTTCTAATGGCCCCTTCCTGATGATCCTCCAACAGAGAGCCGAGGCGTCAGTCCCCCTCTCACTCCCTGGTCATTCTTGCTAACAGGCTTAGTTGAGCTTCACAGTCATTATCACATGTCGCACTGTCTTTGGGATGCAGAGATTATTTGCCAGCTCCATGATGCTTCATTTTTACTGAAATGAAAGCAGAACAAAAAAATCTTGTACTAAAAAATATATACAATTATTTCTGACAGATCTCATCCTAAAACCCTCCTGTGTCCCCAATCCCTGCAGGATGGTGTCTCACTCCTTGGCCTGGCATCCAGGACCTTCACGATCTGGTCTGGGATCTCCTCTTTTCGCTTCCCTTCACATTCTCCTCTTGTCACCCCAAGTCTCCTTGTGGAGCAGCTGGTTCCCTCATGCCCTGGGTTGTTCCACATGCTGTCTTGTTCCCTGGAACGCCCTCTGTGGCCTGCCCGATGAGGCCACGAAGGCTCAGCACAAGCTTCATTCTCCCTCTGTTCTTCTTATGCTTTTCCTGACAGCCAGGGTGGGACTGTCCCCTTCTCTTCTTTTGTGCTTATACCCAGGTAAACCTCTATCCTAACACCTAAGCTCTCTGTTGCCCTTATTTGTGTGCCTGCCTGTCCCTCTCATGAGGCTGGAAGCACCTCAGTGACAGAAGGCACATTGGAGTCCTTGGTGGCCCCCAGTGTCCATCACAGAACCTGACACACAGTGAGCCCTGTGAATGTCCAGGGAGGGAAAGGAAGCCTCCTCTGAGAGACCTGCTCAGGCTCTCTCTATGGGATTCATCTCTGTCTTCTTCCCCTCCTGCTCCAAAGGAGTTCCTTGGAAGTCTTTTGTTTTAGCTGGTTCTTTATATCAGAATTGTGTCCCTCTCCCACTAGGTAGTGAGATCCAGCACCATGGGTCAGAGACAGAGCCAAATCGTTCAATAGCAAACTTACCCAAATCTGGGGTCAGCGAGGAACAGGTTGAGGATGAGGGCTAGAGATAAGGCATTTAGTTTGGGACATGCTGATGTTGAGGTGCCTGTGGCACATTCAGGTACAGATGACCAGTAGATAGTGAGACATTCAAAGTAGAGCGCTGGAGAGATCTGGTGCTTCCCAGGATCCTGGATGGGCTGGACCTAGAGATAAGGCATTTAGTTTGGGACATGCTGATGTTGAGGTGCCTGTGGCACATTCAGGTACAGATGACCAGTAGATAGCGAGACATTCAAAGTAGAGCGCTGGAGAGATCTGGTGCTTCCCAGGATCCTGGATGGGCTGGAGGCCCCTCTAGCCTTGAACCCCAGGAGGGCACCTGGAAGTGTTGTTTTTCCATGAGATGCAGAAAGAGCACTCACACAGGGTATTTAAATGGAGCGGGGGGAGTGCACACAGGGACCCTTCTTGTAGTTCTTTCTGTTCACTAGTCAGTTGAGAACCAGTGACTTGACATTACACTAGAGTTTTCACCACAGACCCTCACTTGTGGGCTCCTTGAAGACAGAGACTGTGCAAAGCAAGGCCCCACAATGCTTGTGTGTGACAACTGGAATTACAACCTGTGAGGATAGCCAGAATAACCCTTAATCTCTCAAGAAGACTCCTGAAGGAGGAAATATCTTTGGATATGTATGTTCTGGTTTGTTGGCTGGACAATGGTCATTTTACTTCATGTTCGTACTTAGTATCTCAGAGCCTGAATCTCAGAGTTAACAGAGGACATCAACTTTCTATCAATGCATATATCCTCTTTTGCAGATCATCTGGCTTCTGCTCACACACCCCTCTCTAGTACCAGGGAAACTTGCTCTAAAAAGAGCCAAAATCTTATCATCACAGTTTTTATCCACTAGTCCTTGTTTTATGTTCTGTAGCCACCTGATACCAGTATCTCTTGCTTGTGATTTTCCTACAGTGCTAGAAGAACACAGTCCTTTTCCACTCAGCTATCTCATCCCCAGACTTTCAGATAGTCTTGGGCAGGTTCTAGTTTATCACCGTCCCTCTTAAAATGCCTAAAATACAATCTGTTCCAGATGTGGTCTGTTGAGAACAGCTTGGTGGCCTTATCCCACCCCTACTCTAGCCTTGCCATGTCCAATACAGTAGTGTCTGGCTATGTGTGGCTGTGGAGCAATTTAAATGTGACTAGTCCAAATGGAGATGTGCTCTAAGGGTGAACTACATACCAGTTTTCTAAGGCTTAGTATAAAAACAATGTCAAACTCATTATTAATTGTCTATTTTGATTACATGTTGAAATTATAGTAGATAATTGGGTAAAATAAAATATAATATTATAATTAATTTCTCTCATTTCTTTATACTTTTTAAATGTGCTACTTAAAAATTTTTAATTACATATATTACTTCATTATGTTTCTGTTGGGCTCTACCACACTTAAGCTCAGTGTTCTCTACTTCTGTTAATGTGGCGGGTTGCATTCTTTTTTTTTTTTTGGTGGCTGGCCAGCACAGGGATTGAACCCTGGACCTTGGTGTTACCACCTTCTAACCTACTGAGCAAACCAGCAAGCCATGTTCTTCTTTTGTTGAACCATATCACATTGTTGGCCAGAACTGAACATGTATTGAACATAGAATTCTGCCTCTTCTACACCTATCATATAAATTGCTTTTTAAATGGTTAACTAGTATTCCCAATTATAGGCTTAACTAGTACTTCTAGTTAACCTAAGTATAAGAATTTACATGCATCCAAAATACATCCCAACTTGTTAGTTTCAACCCATTGTTCTAGTCTCCTGTGAATTTTTTTAATCCTTTCTGTCACCAGCTCCTTTGTAGATTTATCAGCATTTGTTCTGTTTTTAACTAAGTCATTATTGATGATGTTGGTTGGGAACAGAACAAGCAGGGAGTCCGATTGAACACAAAGCACCTTAGCCAACAGTGTTGACAACAGCTACAAACCCGCCATTCAGCTGTGTTTGTTCAGCCCATGTTCCTCATTTTGCCCACAGGGAGACTGAGTTTTTCCAGATGTCTTACTGACATCAGCCTGTGCTGTGTCTAAAGTAGCCTCCTCCCCCTTAACCCAACCCCACCCCCAAGCTGCCTGACCACCTACTAGAAAAACACAAAATCTGGCATGACTTGGTTTTTACTGCTTTTAGACACCAAATGGATGAAATAATTTTCACTAAAGTGTTAGTGACTGATAAAGGCCAAATTTGACTTTTGTATTAAATAACATTAACAAGATTTAACTGCAGACTTCAGTACCACAGGTAGAGGGAGAAATTATTTGGAGCCCATGCTGCAAAAGCAGACTCAATAGGGAAGAAGTTTGGGGACTTAGTCAAGAAAGGATGGGAGCCTTGTCTAGTGCCCTTCAAGTCATTCCTGGCTGGTTGTTGCTGAAGAGTGAGCTTTCCTGTAGTTGATGGTGGAGACCCAGTCAACATGATGCCAGGATTCGCAGATGGGAGCATTTCCTGTGTGTGTCACTGCTCTGCTGACAGTTCACACGTGTGCCTCTACCTACATGATCTGTCTTAATGTCCTTTAATTCTAGCAAGTTTTGGAAATGGAAATTAAGCCTCGAAAAAAAAAAATAGAATCAGTAGCTTCAGATTACATTCTTTTGGCATTCCTATAGTGCCTTCATCTTTGGTCTCAAACACAGTCCCCTCCATTCTAGCTAGGTCTGTAGTTTTGGTTCTCTCCTGCAGCTGTGTGTGTGCACATCTGTGGTGTGTGCATGTGTGTGTGTGTGTAACAAGGGAACAGGAAGATATTCTCTCAGCTGGCATAGGGCAGAGGGGAAATCTTTTTTCGCTTTCCTACCTTTGAAGCCTTCACTATAGGAAATATTTTGAGTGTGGAAGGCTAGAAGGGAGCATTTGCAGACCTCCTGCCTGGCCGAATTGTAAGCATTAGCTGTCTTTCCTGGGTGGCTCGGCAGGCCCTCTCTCCCTTTCTTTGGGGATGATAGATGAAGGCAGGCACCACACGAAGGTGCATGTTTTCAAGTGCGCTGCGTGAGGGATACTCGCTTTATCTCTGGCTTATGGAGCATCTTCTCCCCAGAGGACAGAGGTTGCTTTATGTTAAAATCTTGCTTTAACGCTGTCTCTTTAAGAGAACTGCATCCTCTGCTTTATAGGTTTTGAGGTTTGTGTCCAGAGGGTCTCTCATATGGTGCCATAGGGTAGGGAGGCCACTTGGGGACCTCAGGGAGGGTCTCCTACAAAACTAAACTGAGGCAGGCTGAGGGATGATCCCTGGGACACAGAATTAGAGGTTGGAGAGCCCTGTGGGTTTCTTGCCCATCAAGAAGAAAATGATTTCGTGAGTTGGACTGAACAATTCTGGTCGACTTTTCAAATTGTCTACTACAAACCAGATTCCTTCATTGGGATCTGTCTTGGAAGATGTGGTGTCTTTTGCATTTGAAATTAGCTGGATGTAATGAATTCTGGATTTTACATATTTATTACCATTGTCCGTGCTCTCTCCAGTCTTGTAACCACTTCTGCTACCCAGCCTGGCTCCCTCCAGGGAGAACAAGAGAGAGGTTGGGAGGTCCTGGCAGTTACAGGGCAGCTGCAGGAGGGGAAGCACTGTCTGGCTTGCAGTCCAACAAACAGGGTTCAAATTGTGACTCTGTTGTCCATTTGTTTATTCCAG
>NW_007726511.1:474665-477098 GCF_000696425.1 Galeopterus variegatus
CCAGTCTTGTAACCACTTCTGCTACCCAGCCTGGCTCCCTCCAGGGAGAACAAGAGAGAGGTTGGGAGGTCCTGGCAGTTACAGGGCAGCTGCAGGAGGGGAAGCACTGTCTGGCTTGCAGTCCAACAAACAGGGTTCAAATTGTGACTCTGTTGTCCATTTGTTTATTCCAGCAAACAGTTATTGCAGCCCTGCCCTGGGCCAAGCCCTGTGCTGGTGGGTAGGATCTGCAGATGAGTGGGAAATAGTGTCTGCCTGGAAATCCCATCCACTGGTTAAGACCACCAGTAGGAGGACACCTTGTGGTAACTGCTGCCTGCGTGTCTGTGGGTACTCTACTGGAGGTTCCAGGAAGGAGGCATCAGGTCACATGGGAGACAGCATTTGCTGGGCCTTGAAGGAGAAGGAGGAGGTGGCACATGCCAAGCTGTGTATTGGGAAGCAAATTATTTAACCTTCTGAGTCTCAGTTTCTTCATCTGTAAATGGGAATAGTAAAATGTCCACAAAACGTAAGGGCTCCAGAAATATCAGTCCCCATAAGTATTTAGTTCTTATGTTTAATGGAAACAGGTTTTTCATTCTTCTGCCTACCCCCTCCCACCCCCTGCTTTTTTCAATTATTTTAAAGTGGGCTGGCCAGTTGTCTCAATTGGTTAAGCTATTGACTTTGCAGAACATTGTCTATGTTTATATTCTTGTGGTCTTTGTTGTTGTTCAGACCAGGAAAATGGTGAAAACATTATAAGTGATCTTAGAGAAAACCTTTACAAAACAGAGGTCTTTTAAAGGAGCCTGTGGGGCTAGAAAGTGTCCACAGGACAGCTGCATCCAAGAGAGCCATTGGGGGCCTTAGACATTGGTCTGAGAGCAGCCTCAAGTTCTGCCATGTCTTTGCTTGTGGTTCAGGGAGAAAACATCCAAGAACTGTGATCTTGGCTCATAAGTAGAAGACATGAGGGGAGAAGTGATTGTGAAGACTCTGTTCTAGGTAGGACAGTAGCAGCAGTAACCCTGGGNGTTTGGCTTGGCTTTTCTTTACCTGTTTTATTTTCAGCTGTATGGCTTTGCTTTTCTTTACTTGTTAGTTTTATTTTCAAATATTTTCTTGCTTTGCAATAGAAGTATAAGGGCCTGTGTGGCCCTTGTAGCTCCCTTCAGTGTCTATACGTTAGCTCCCAGAGGAGACTGCTTGACCCAGCTTGGGTGACATCTGGGCCACCTGAACCAGTCACTGTGACCAGAGGATGGGGTCCTCCAGTTGGTCCCCACGGTCACATGCCCTGTGGCTGGGCATGGGTTGGCAAGATCAATCCCAATGGGAAAGAGAGTTTTATTACCCATTCACAATGGAGTGCAAGAGACAAATGTGTGAATAAGTGATCCCAGTAGTGGCCAGTGGTAGGGTGGAGGGCGCCCAGAAGGTTGAGGGACTGTGGAAGATGTAGGGACTAAAACGTGGGCATGGGGATGAGGAGTTGAATATCAGGGAAGGCTTTGCCAAGGTGCTCATGCCAGTGCCAGGCTCTTAAGGACAAGGAGCAAACTGACACCAGGAAGCCCTGAGCTGGACACACAGTTTAATTGGTGCCAACTTTCTGAGAGATTCATGTCAGATGTGGCTGTGGGTATAGACACTCAAAGGGGTGCTTTATGGAGTGGTCTCATGGGGGAGACAAGGAGCCATCTGCTTCCTTCCCTGCCTCCCCAATGTCTCTAAGGGTATCCAGTCGAAACAGCAAGCCTCCCAGGTGGCACTGGTGGCAAAACCCAAGTCAAGGTTTTGTGCTCTGTGAACGGTGCAGAGATGCCCCAGCAGTGCCAGCCATCTGAGAGCCTAGTGTTCCAGATGCACGTCTCTCTGTCCATGGCCTGCCCAGGACACATTGCTCTTTGGCTAATTCAAGCTCAGTGTGAGGACTTCATTGGAGTTATTTGCCCACCTCTCTCATGTTCAGCCTCTCCCTCCTTTTATTGAAATTTTAAAGTCACAATGACTATAAGTGAGCTACTTTTATAAATGGTTTATACTTTTGAAAATGCTATTGCACACGTGATCTTATTATCCCCCTTTTACAGATGAGCAAATTAGGGCTTGGAGACGTTGTAATGTGGCCAAACCCATGGAACTGAGAAAGTGGCAGTCCCAAAATGTGTCCGGCTGTTCTCTTCCCACCCAACCCCCACCGGTCCCACCACGCGTCCAGTGTATCAATGACACCTGGGGTAAAGATTGGGTGGGGGGGAATCAGCCCCTCCTTCCCAGGTCATGGAGCTCAAGGCCAGGGAGAAAATGGATTTAGAATGAGGAACCTGGGCCGGCCCCGTGGCACACTCAGGAGAGTGCAGCGCTGGGAGCACAACAGCACTTCACCACGGGTTCGGATCCTATATAGGACTGGCCGGTGCGCTCACTGGCTGAGCACGGTGCGGG
>NW_007726511.1:478011-479236 GCF_000696425.1 Galeopterus variegatus
GATTGGGTGGGGGGGAATCAGCCCCTCCTTCCCAGGTCATGGAGCTCAAGGCCAGGGAGAAGATGGATTTAGAATGAGGAACCTGAGCCGGCCCCGTGGCACACTCAGGAGAGTGCAGCGCTGGGAGCACAGCAGCGCTTCGACCACGGGTTCGGATCCTATATAGGACTGGCCGGTGCGCTCATTGGCTGAGCGCGGTGCGGGCGACACCAAGCCAAGGGTTGCGATCCCCTTACCGGTCACGAAAAAGACAAAAAAAAAAGAATGGGGAACCTGCTCCAGTGCTAGCTAACGTTAGTACTAGTTAGAAAATCCGGAAATCTAGGCATGAGAGTTTATTCTCCACATGTGGAGGCCAAGAAGATCTCTGATCCACCCCTTGTATCCAGGAAACCTGGTTGTAAAATCAGCACATGCTCCTCTGAGGTGAGCACTAAGAGAAAAGCGTCTTCTTGGATGATCTGGCTTCTTTCCTGGCAGCTGATCCCACGCTGTGCATGTGTTGGGTATGTGTGTGTGCATGTGTTCTCCTGGCGGAAAGTGCCAGGGGGAGAGGTAAGGCCTTTCAGCCCCTCCAAAGCCTGTGGTCAGGTACTCAGGTGTGGGAGCCCAGCTCACAGCCCCCAAGCCTGATCTGCTTGTGTTCAGCAGAGGAGATTACAGAGCTTAATGATTAGCTCCTCCAAGCTGCAGCTGATGCCAGCCTCTACCCCCTTTACACCTAATTAGTCTCATTAATGAGCTCCTCTGCTCTCCATAGAGAGAGTTTCCTCTTTGGAATAAGAGGCAAAAATACCTTGCCCAGGTAGATTGCTGAAGCCTTTAATTATTGCCCACACCTGCTAAGCCTTGTGACTCACACCGAGTGAGCTGAAATGGAGCTTGTTTATAATCACTAGCAGATTTTAACTCTTTCAACACCAAAATGGCTTTTGATTTCAAGAGACTCATTTCCCCAAGACTTCACACTTGCTCATTTCAAGCATGCCGGGCTCTGCCTCTCACATTGGGGATCCTGAGATGGCAGAGGTGCCACTCCTGCCCTGAGGGAGCTCCCAGTCTGATAAGGGTGACAGACAAGAAACTGCGTAGACAATTGTAATGGCTACCATTTACCACGTACCTACATCAGTCTCATGTGGTTCTCAAAATAAGACTCTGAGGAGACATTGCTACCTCCATGTTACAGCAGAGGAAATGAAGGGCAGAGGGTGATGCCACTCAC
>NW_007726511.1:481046-496890 GCF_000696425.1 Galeopterus variegatus
AGCCCCGCCCATTCCTTTCCAGAGCCTGAGCTACCTCAGAACAGTCTCTCCCTCAGAAGCCATCTGGAATGGGACGTCAGTCGAATGGAGCACAGGACAGACTCAGGCGAACACCGAGTGTGCAAGCGTCAGGTCAGCCAAGAGCTGGGGGACCTGGCAGAGTCCCCAGGCCTGGGCTGGGAGTCTTGTGCTTTGCTAATAGACTGTGCACAGAGCCAGGCCTGCAAGGTCCAGGTGTATCTCTGCTTGTAATTTGTTTCCTTAGTTCTTGAAGGCTGCTGTGGGGGTTCATCAGGCATCCAGTCAGAGGAACTAAGTAGCCAGCCTCGGCCGGGCCCTGCTCTTGGGGTTGAGGTGTCCAAAACAATTCCGGCTCCGGGCCTTTGCTGGCCCCTCAGGAAGGAGGGGGCACTGGTGAGTCCCACCTGGCCCTACCTGCTTCTCCAGGGCACTCGGCTTGGTAGGGGGGAAATGTCAGTCTATCAGATCCCTCAGCTCTCACAGCCCTATCAACTCTTACCTCCTAAAATAGTCCTTGAATTCCTCCCTTTCATTCCTGCCCCATCAGCTCCCGCCATCTCTCACCTGAATTCCCTGGCAGCTGCCTCAGTGGGCACTCTGCTTCCACTCTGCCTCACTGAAGCCAGAATGACCCTTCCAAAGTGCAACTGTCTACATTCCTCACCTCCAGCCACCCAAGTTTTAGTGTTCCCCATTGCTGTAGGACAACATGGCCTAACAAGGCCTGCATGATCTATGCCCAGCCTTGGCCCGCGCCCCTTCTCCCTCTGCCCTCCGTGTTCCGGCCTCTCTGGCCTTCTGTTAGTTCCCTTGCACTCCTGCATCCTCCGAGGCCTGAGGAACTCNGCCTCTCTGGCCTTCTGTTAGTTCCCTTGCACTCCTGCATCCTCCGAGGCCTGAGGAACTCTGGCTTACCTTCCTCTCTCAGCTCACAGGTCACTTTCCCAGGAACACTTTCTGCAGCCTTCAGACCCAGTCTGTGGCACCTTGTTATGTGCTCTAGCAGCATAACTTCTCCTCCAAGGCCTTATCCCAGGTGGTAAATATACATTTGTGAGGTCGCTTGACCACCCTTGGGTAGCTGACCATGACAGCCCCAGGGACTGATATGTAGTAGGCTCTCAACCACTACTTGCTGAGTTAATGAATGAAAGGCAAGGATGACTAGGCTTCGTTGCCAATTTGGGAAAGGCTTCCCAAAGGCCGAGTTCCTTGAGTTAGTCCTGAGTATACCTTTGCCAGGCAAAGGAATGATAGGCAAGGAGCACCCAACTTGACAATGTGTATGTTTATGATAAAAATAAAGATAACGTACATACTATTGAGTTCCAACTTTCCTAAAAGCTGACAGCCCTTTTCTGAACAGGCACAAAGCAGCTCAGTCAAATTCAGCTCAGGTGTCCCCTCCGGGAAGTCTTCTCTGATCACCTACCTCTAAGTGGCAGGGACAGTGATGCCTACTGCAAACTCCACTTTGTAATGTACGTCCTTCCTGTTGCCTGGACCTCTCCCACACCATTTCATTCTCCTGGTCTTCCCGTTTCCACTTCTTGCTATACATCCTCCCTATTCTGGTAGGTTTCTAGGTAGTTGCCATTCCCATCTTCACCATCTCCACCAGCTACTAGCTGCTGTTTAGCTCACTTGTGCATATTTTAGCCTCATAAATTTTTCTCCTGAATCAGCCTCTGCAGATCCTAATCACCTCACTTTCTCTTCCCTGAATTCTCTCCAATTTGGAGATTCAAAAGAGGCGCTTCTCTGCATGAACATGCTGTGATTCAATTTGAAAATAAATTTCTCCTGGCAGCAGCCTGCTTTCTGAAAAGTGACATTTAAGACTGACAGTGGACAAGATTGTAAACAGGTTTCTAATAAGAAAAAAAAGCGTTAAGTGCATTCTATGAATTTTTTAAAACAATGTGTGCGTGTGTATGCGCGCATGTCTGTAATTGCAGCCTGGCTGTGATGCCGTCTGCTTAAGGAAGAATTCCGGGACAGTGTGAGTCTGTTTCAAACTATCTTGGTATTCTTACTTTTCAGAAAGCAGCTTCGTTTCATGGGACTCACTCCCACACAAGAGTATAGATGATTCATTCATTCATTCGTTCGTTCGTTAATTCAACATGCATGTATTCCATTCCACATGTGTGCCAGGCTGTGTACTCTGTAGGGTACTATAGACCAATAAGACAGTTCACTCCCTATCCGTAAAGAGCTCACATCGCCAAGGGGGAGGCTGGTGGGTAAGCAGATTACTGTTATATAATATGATAGAGGTAAACTCAAGTCCCATGGAAGCCCAGAGGACAATCCAGAGAGGGGTAACCATGGGGACAGGGACAGCTTCCTAGAGGCCATGACACCTGAGCTTGGCTTGTAAGATGAGCAAGAGTTGGCCTGATGAAGAAGGGAAGAAACGGAGTTGAAGGCAGAGGGAACACCACGAGCAAAAGCAGGGAGGTTTGAAGCAGCAAAGTGTGCAGTGCACAGGAAGCTACAGGCAGTTTGCAATCATTGAGACTTGCAGTTTGCAAGGGGGAGTGTCTGGCTGGAGGTATGGCTGGAGGGGCCTTAGGGGGCTGGCATGCCAAGCTAAGAACAGCCTTGGAGCTTCTCCGAAAGGCAGTGCAGGGCTTAAGCAGGTGTGATGTGATCAGATGATCAGAGTAGCGCTTTAAAAAGGTCCCTCAGGGGTGGCAAACAGCAGGATTTGAGTGGAGAGGGCCTGGAAGCTGGGGCCAGGGGAGGAGTCCTGGGAACCACCCAGGACAGCCTCACAGGTTCAGATGGAGGGCTCAGGGGATAAGTATATTTAGAAAGTAAAATAGATAGCCCATCAGCAAAATATCTGTTATCTTGTATTTCTCCTAAAACAACTTTGTTCATAAGTATCTCAAATTATCAGCTCATATTTGGGAGGAGGAGGCGGGAGCGGGGGAGGGGGGTGTCTGTCCTGACACCAGGGAATATATTGCTAGTAAAATGAATTCAGCTGACATTTGCCTTCCCCATTCATCACTACTAAATACAAGCTCTTTCTAGGGTTTCTTGGAATGGTCTTTTGACAGTCCTCTGGCCGGAAACAAATTACCCTGCAGTTAGCTTCTAAAGGAAGCGAGTAGCAAGAGGCTCCTGAGCAAGAGGGGGAATCATTTGGTTCTTTTAGAAGGTTATTGGCAAAAGGCCTTTGGGGAACTGGAGACAGGCCCAGTGGGCAGTGAAGGGCATGGAACTGTCCAGTCAAAACTCTGGCATCCAGATGCTCTCTTTGGGCAGCTTCTCTTTTCTTTCTGCCAAACTAACCAGCCCCTGTGCATCTCGCTAGCCCTTCAGCCCCCTGAAGCCATCTTAAAAGCTGAAAGGTTTCCCAAGGGGAAAGAATTTAAAAAGCAACAACTGGTTTGCTGGTGTTCCAGGACTCGGTCTAAGGAGAAGCAGGACTGAAAAGAACGACAGGAAGTAGACTTGGAAGTGATTCTGGGATGTCAGTTTTCCTCGTAGCTGTGCTCATCAAGAGCAAATGAGAGCTGATGATGTTAGTGACCTTTTGAAAGGCATCAGGTGACAGAGGAAGGAACCCAGACGAGACTCAGACGTGCCTATGTGGAAGCCCACCCCCACCTGCTTGCTGTATGGATTTGGGCAAGTTGCTCGACCTTCCAGAGCTTTATTTCCAGATTTGCAAAAAGAGAGTAGACCTTACCCTGTCTGTCATGTACATTATCTGTTTATGTGATCTCCCCATGCTCTCTGAGGCGAGGGACCCTGACTGGTTTCATCGTTACTATTCTGATGTTTAAGCAGTGCCTGGCTCATAATAGATATACAATACTTTGTTTTTCACTTATNGTGGAAGCCCACCCCCACCTGCTTGCTGTATGGATTTGGGCAAGTTGCTCGACCTTCCAGAGCTTTATTTCCAGATTTGCAAAAAGAGAGTAGATCCTTACCCTGTCTGTCATGTACATTATCTGTTTATGTGATCTCCCCATGCTCTCTGAGGCGAGGGACCCTGACTGGTTTCATCGTTACTATTCTGATGTTTAAGCAGTGCCTGGCTCATAATAGATATACAATACTTTGTTTTTCACTTATGACTCACTTTTTTAATACCTCCCTGTCACTGCATCAGCAATAAATTGGATTAACACAATATCTTGTGTGGCGTCCCCTCAAGACTAGTTGATTGTAGAATAACATCTCCTGCCACCACTCTTGCCCCTCTGCAGTGCTGGCACTTCATGGTCACTTGTGGGTTTTTTCCCCAACATTTTATTATAAAAATTTTCAAACGTACAGAAAAGTGGAAAGAAGTTTACAGTGAACACCCACATACCTACCATCTAAATTGTACCATTAACATTTTACTATACTTGCTTGATCACATATCTGCCCATCTATACATCTATCAGTGCATCTTATTCTTTGATGTATTTTAAAGTTGCAGACATCAGTATACTAACCCCTAAATCATTCAGCATGTCTATCCATAACTAGAACAAATACTATTTGAATATGAATAATAGGCACTCAGTAAATGGTCAGTGCTACTATTATTATTAGGAAGAACAGAAGGAAGGAAGGACAGTCATGGTGAATCATTCTTCCCCAAGAAAGCGGAAAGAAGTTTACAGTGAACACCCACATACCTACCATCTAAATTGTACCATTAACATTTTACTATAGTTGCTTGATCACATATCTGCCCGTCTATACATCTATCAGTGCATCTTATTCTTTGATGCATTTTAAAGTTGCAGACATCAGTATACTAACCCCTAAATCATTCAGCATGTCTATCCATAACTAGAATAAATACTATTTGAATATGAATAATAGGCACTCAGTAAATGGTCAGTGCTACTATTATTATTAGGAAGAACAGAAGGAAGGAAGGACAGTCATGGTGAATCATTCTTCCCCAAAATGAGACTCCTGCTAGCCACAGTGTTGGGAAGGGCCACCATTTCCTGGGAACCATACTATCCTTATTTCATGGGCTACCCTGAGGTAGGGAAATGGCTACAAGTGACAGCCACTGTGATGCCCCAGGCACAGACTTCAGCCCCGTCCCCTGGATACTCTTCCCCTTGACAACCTTCAAAAGCCTTTTGAAGACAATGTGATTGTAACAATGGAGGTTGGGATTTTTCCAGTGGATTTCTGTAGAGCAAAGTTGAGTTCGGTCGTCTAGGTTTAGACTTCAGCCCCGTCCCCTGGATACTCTTCCCCTTGACAACCTTCAAAAGCCTTTTGAAGACAATGTGATTGTAACAACGGAGGTTGGGATTTTTCCAGTGGATTTCTGTAGAGCAAAGTTGAGTTCGGTCGTCTAGGTTTAGTCTGTCCCAGGTCCTGCTGTGTCAGATGCAGTTCCAACCTCCGTCTCTAGTCTGTCCCAGGTCCTGCTGTGTCAGATGCAGTTCCAACCTCCGTCTCTTGGCATTGTCTATCACAGAAGGGACTTGAGACACAGAGATGAGGAGCTGAAAAGGTTAAATCCAGGCTCTAGAGAGTCAGAATCTGGAGCCCTGACCAGCAACTGTCTTGGTCTTGCATAAGATTGTTATTTTCCACATGTCCCAGTGACAGAGCCCAGGGTTGAAAAAACCCCTCTGACATCCTGCTCTTTTCCAAGAACCATGTGAAGCTATAATCTCAATTCATGTGTTTACATTAAATCCACAGATGTTTATTGAGCACCCTTGTCTTTGAAGCCAGTTACCTTGGGAGAAACTGAGGCAGTCCATCAGAAGAATTTGGAAAGCAATTTAGTTTATAAGGGGGGTCTCAAGTCCACTTAATCTTGACATCCATCTTGTGGAGCAGTAATTTGCTATCATGTCCCAGTAGCCTGCAGCAAGAGATAAAGGAGAAAGCCAGGATTGGCCTCAAATCCCAGTCTCAACACACTGTTGAAATGACCCTAAGCAGCTTAAAGGAATATCCTGCCCTCAGTTTCTTCATCTGAAAATGGAGGGTTATGACACCACCTTCCTTGGGATGTTGTGAGATAGAGCCTGTGTAGACATGCCTTTAGCATATCAATAACCCACTCTGGGGAAGGGTCTGCTGAGGCACTGGGGATGCAGTGATGGGAAAGCAGAACCACCAGCCTCCTGGTGCCACAGTTCTAGGTCAGGTACAGAACTGAGCAAGACCACCTGGGTTCAAATCCTGCCTCTGTGAACCTAGAGAAGTTACCTCGCATGTCTGTGCCTTCGTTTCCCAATTGTAAAATGGGGGCAGCGTTAATATCTACCTCATGAGGCTGTTATGAGGATTAAATGTGTGAATATATGTAAGACACCTAGAAAGGAGCCTGGCACATGGTAAGCACATATAAGCATCTGTTACTCTTGTTACTATTATAGCACCACCTCTTACTCCAGGTTCCCAAATGCATTAGAACCACCTGAGCATCTTTGTAAAGGTCTGAGCTATGGCGCAGGAATGTGCATTAAAAAGAACCTCCTTAGGTGATTCTCCATGTGCTACCAGATATAAGAACCACTGATCAAGGTGGCCAACAAATGTTAGCTTCCAATTTAGGTGAGGAAACTGAAACTCGGGGGAGCAAGCACTCCTGAGCAGACACAGCTCGTAAGCCGTAAAACTAGAACACCACCGAAGGTGTGCAACCCCACATCCTGGCTCTTGGGTGGGCACTTGCCTGAGATCAGCCAGCCAGTTTGCTGGGCTTTGAACCAAATCCGGGTTCTCCACACCATTGTAACCATATTTCATGATAAAGGTTCCAGTAGAACTGAATCAGCTGTTCAGCCTGGGGAAGATCATCTCTCAAATAAAGAAATTCCTGTATCTCGCATAGAAAGACACATACCAAATATTTTAGCCAGGAATCCCCCCAAAATTTAGGGTCTTCTAGCCATTAAGCTCCCTGAAGGAATCATATAAGAAGTTGTCTTCCCAAGTGATCACTGCACCTACATATAGGTGCAGGAGTGTGCATGCCACTCTAGCACTCTATCTGGGTGACTCTCATAATTAATATTTACTTAAAACAATCATTAGTCTCTGCTGGGCAACATTAAACCCACGTTAGCAATATTTTTAGCCAGGCCTTCCCCACACCTGCGACAGCAGGCTAGTGTGCAGCCTCAAGAACCCCTGTGGTGCTTTATAAATAAGCCTGCCTGCACCTGGACCACTCAGGCAGCGGGCCAGGGGACAATGGACGGCTGTCCTGATGGGCACCCGGAGCAGCCCACACCTCCGATGGGGTCCTTGCCCTGCTTTACTTCCCAGACATCAAAAATGGAACTCATTACTCTTGAGACAGTGCAGCATCAGTGCCCCAAGCTAGACCCACAGAAAAGGTGCAAATTTCCCTGAAATGGTTGAAGATTTCTCTAGTAAGAGAGAGGAGGAACACAATGACAACCGCTATTGGATGCTAACTGCTTTATGTTCATTGTTTCCTTTAAACACTTGACAGTGTGATGATGTAGGTCCTATTTTTATCCTGCTTTTCCAGAAGAGGAAACTGAGGCCCAGACAAGACGAGTGCTCCCCCGAGGTCACATAGCCAGCAAGTATGATTCTAACCCGGGCTAGCCGAACCCCCACTTTTCTCTCCACTCTTTCTCAACTTCAGTCTTATTCGATTCCATTAAGTGAACAGGGAGAAGGAAAATGGAGCTAACGTTCATTGAGTGCCTACTATGTGCTAGGCGGTTTGCATGTGCTGCCCCAGTTAATTGGCACAACTGGAACAAGCTCATGGATTATTCCCATTTTACATGTGAAGAAACTGATGCTCTAGAGAGTTTAAGTTGTTTGCGTGTGATCCCACTGCTAGTAAGGGTCAGAGCCCAAATTCAAACCTCAGCCTGATTCTCTGTCACCAGCCATTTTCCCACCTTACTGAAGACATTAATGAGGGACATTTGCCATCCATGTGGGTAATATACTATAGTTCTGTATAAGCTCTGTGATTTTGTAATTTTCCCACTACTCAGCTGATATGAACTTTCTGCTTAAAATTTTTGAGATTTAAAAAGAATTTTTAATCCCAGTCAAAAATTACCATTATAATAACAGCTGACATTTATATAGTTTTATAATTTTCAGGGCTCTTCCATAATTATTTAATTTAATCCTTAAAATAATCCTCTGAAAGTAGGTGTTACTCCATTTTTACAGAACAGTAAACTGAGCTTGGAGAGGTTAAATGCATGCCAAGGCCAGTACCAGCAGAACAGGAGCTCGGCTACTGAAGCCCGTGTCCTCCCCACCTCGACACAGCACCACTCCAGGCCTGGGTCTGTTAAATGGGGCCCAAGAGTGAGGAATTTAACACTTTTAATCGAGAAAGAGATTGGGCAGGAGCCTCATAGCAAGGGAGCCTGGCCACTGAGGACCCCTTCATTAGAGGTGGTGACATCTCCTCACCCACAGGAGCAGGCTGGAAGTTGTGATGGTCAGAGAACTACAGAAATAGCAGCTCTCACACTGATTCCTACACAAGAGGAACTGGTGGTTCCAGGGCAGATAAGAATGACTTTACAAGATGAAAATGATCAGTGAGGGCACACAGGTCTGGAGGGGAGTGGAGTTGGTGTTTTTTGGCCTTGCAAATAGCTGCCCATCTGCTCTCTGTCAGAATATGTTAGGAGTGCATCTGGATTGCTGCCCCTGAGCCTCAGCTCCAGGCTGGTCATGTGGTTGTCTCCACGACAACTCCAGGAGCGGTGTAAACTGCTGCGCTTGGAGCCAGATGCTGCTCTGCACATGTGGTCTAATTAGGCTGTGTTCCCTGCCTTCTTCCGCCCTCCCCTGCCCCTCCCAGCACACACTACATTTTCCCTTTTCCCCCTCCCTCTCTCTAACCCTTCTCCTCCTCACGTCTCTGGCTCTCCACCCTGTTTGCCTCTTCCTCACAAATGTTCCTGTTGCCTGATCTGTGATAGAGTAATTCATGCAACCAGCGTCGGAGTACCTGCTCTGACCCAGGCGCTATGCCGGGAGCTGGAGCTATAGAGGCAAGTCAGGCCCTACCTGCACCCTGGAGGAGGCTGCCATCTAGTGAGGGGGCTGACAGGCAGCCAGTCAATGCCATGAATAGCAGTAAACACTAGAGCAGAGGGGAGCAGAGGGCTACGGCACCCAGAGAAGGGACACCCAGTCTAGGTGAGGCAGGGAGGAGGCCCAGGGCAGTGGCCCAGGGCCCTGAGTGAATCCTTGCGGGGCGAGGGGGACTATCCCAGCCTGAGATCACAGTAGGTAGGAGGGCTTTCCAGCAGAGGGCACAGCATGTGCAAAGGCAGGACCTGCCTGGAGAACCACAGCCAGCCCTGTGTTACGATAATGCAGGGTGTTTGGGGAATGAGGTTGGCAGGCAGGGTCAAGCCTTGGGGAGCTTCTCCAACTCTGTACTCTGCTTGGTTCTACAGGCACTGGGAGCCAGGGAAAGGGGAATGACATGTTGGCTGTTGGGGGATGAGTCTGAGAGAAAATGAAGCCCCTGTGGGAAGTTGCCCTGGGAATGATGTCTGCTGCCCCAACATGCAAGGCTCCATTCAGAGCCGGCAGCACATGCCTGGGGGAGAGCCATTTTTTTGTGTATGCTGAGAATCCAGTGTCCACCACTTCTTGGAGCTCTGGCTGTCAGGGAAGATGCCCTCAAATGAGGAAGGAGAGAATCTGCATCTCCCTCACTCACCCCATCCACGACGTGCCTGCAAACTCCAGCAACACCAGCTCCTCGCTGTACTCCAGAGGCCCTTGTCACGGCCCCGCTGCACTGCTTGTGCCCTCCTCCTGCTTTTCCATCTCACAAGCGCCTGCTCCTCCTTGGTGCTTGGTTTTTACATCCCCTCTTACCCCACCTGGTCCTTCTTGGAACCCACCACCTCTGGACAGAGTCCCCTCAGTCACAGGTATTTGTTGGATGACAGGTGTGGAAGGTCCCACCCAAGTTGCGGTGCCCAGCTCTCAAAGGCATGCGAAATGAGCCAAGAGGAACATTGACCTCCCGGGAGCACCTGCTGTATGCTGCTCAGTGCTAGCACCTTGACAAACATTGTACATTTTAAACCTCACAATATGATGTAGCTGATATCCCCACTCTAAAGCTGAGGAAACTGAGGCTCGGAGAGGCTCATCTGCTTCCCCATTCATGGAGCTATGGGCTGCACTGAGCTGCCTCTGAGCCCCCAGGCCATACATAATCCCATCCAGGGACATTGGACTTGTTGCAGTGAGACTGCAGCTGCAGTACATGTAAAAGGACATTTTTGTGCAGAAAATCATCTGCTGTATCTTGGATTTCCCAGAAACCCAGAGAAAAAAACATGTTGGGGCATCTGAGCATGCCCAGAGTTCTAGAGTGTTTTAGGGAGTCAGATGGAACTGACTTGAAATACAGATATGGCTCTTCCAGCTCTATGGCCTCAGGCAAGTCACAAGATGAGGAGAAAGAGCCTCTCTTAATAGGGTTATCATGAGAAGTCAACCACCAACACTCACCCTGGGCCTACTGCATCCCGGCACTGGGCAGGCCCAGCCCGTGCAGGGGTCCCCACAGAAGGCAGTTTTGTGGAGTTCCTTTCTCCTTGCTCCAAGTGATGGTCTCGCCTCCACTGACCCATCACTTGCCCTGCACAGATAGTTCATGTCACACTTGCTGACACAGGGCTGCTTGAAGTAGAATCATATAGTGCATGCCTTGGGCAAAAATTGCCATAATTTGGGGTGGAAAACTGATCCTTTTTAGCCCCTCTAAAAGGAGTCAAGCCCTCAGTGAAGCACTTTGCATGAATCAACTGATCCCCACACAGCCCTGTGAAGACTCAGCACTGGACAAGTACAGTTGGGACAGGGGTGATAATAAGGGAACCAGAGGGTTAATAAATAAACCCCATAATTCAGTGTGTGGGCAATGCTGCGAAGGAACCCCCTAGAGGGCTGTGTCACCAAGGGCCTGGTGGGCAGCACATCTTTAAGGAGGTCTGTCCGTCCCCTCCTCACTTAACTCAGAGGGTTGGAGCTTTTTGTCTCTACAGACTAATTTGTGCTTATTCAGTTTTGTGTCCGTGTCCTTTTGCCTCATCTGTGAGTCCCCTATTCCCGTTGCTACAGCTAATGTTGGTTCTCCTGTTGATCACTTCTCAGGTTGATCTGTGTTTCTCCCAGGGGTCCCCCAGGCCCTCAACACCCGTCCTCTCTACAGTACATTCTTCCGAACTGTGCTCTCCTCACACTCAGGAAACTGAAATCCCCATCTCCAGTCATTGGCACATTCTTCATGAGACTTTGGAAGGCAACCCTCACTGTGTTAGAACCTGGAACGTGGCTGCCAGTGGCAGTGAGTCAGACTCTGCCACTGTGTAGGTGTTTGATGTTGAGATCTCAGCGTGTCCCCATTTGTGTCCATACTGGGGAGAGCTGTCGCTCTGCTGCAGCACAGGGATAGTCGCCATCTCTACTGTCAGCTCTTGCCTTGAGCCAGCCACTGCTTCTGGACTTACCCTGTGTAATAGTGTCAAACGCTCAGAGCATGAGGTAGAAATTATTATTTCCATTGTATTGGTAAGAAAATGGAGGCTCCAAGAGATGAGTGGCTACTACAGGCATATGGTAGAGCCGAAACTCACACTCATTTCTCTGATGCCCTCTCTCTTCATCATTACCTTATAAGCCGTCTCTTTGAATTGCTGCTAGAGAAGCCCCAGGTGGCCGCTAATATGTCAAATGCAATCTTATGATTACTTCTCTTAATCAAAGAGAAATGATGATGTGTTGCATGAGCCCCAGAGCCAGACAGACTTCTCTCAAACTCTGCCTCTGTGATTGTTCAGCTCTGCAGCCTTAGGCAGGTGATGTCACCTTTCAGAGCCTCGGTTTCCTTATCTGTAAAGTGTAGATCATAATAACACCCACCTCATGGGTTGCTGTGAGGAATAAGTGAGATAAGGCATGTAAAACACCCACCCCAGGGTTAGTGCTCAGCAAGCAGTCGCTGCTTTTAATCACTGCACCTGCCTTCCTCTTAGAGCCTATTCCCATCTGCATTTCTTATGGGAAGAAAATCTTAAGCTAGTATGCATGAAGACCAACTTCATTGTGTCTCCTCGGCTTCCACGGGCCTCCCAGCTCATCTGCCGTTCCTGCACTAATCAGAATTTCCTGACTTCTCCCTGTTTGTCTCGGTTAATGCAGAAGGAAGGGGCTGCTGGCACAGAGGAGCCGAGGCATGGGCCGACGCGCCTGTGATTTGAATGTCTTTACTGTAATCTAGCAAGTGCGTGTGGGGACTTCTGTCGATACCACAGTGGCTGGCCAGAATGGCCAAATCCTATCAGCCCAGCCACCCCTGCCCTGCGAATCATCGCAGTATCTCTTGTTGGACGTCTACATTCCCCCTAACCTAAATCATCTGAACAGTGAGCCGGCTTCACAATGAGACATTGATTCTTTGTTTAGGGCTCGTTACTATGACAGTGGCCCTGGTTGGAAGCATCCCTGGCATGCCTCAGCTACCACACAAATTGATCAGAAAGCTGTCTTGGTCCTGTCGCCCCAGTACATGGCTTGGCCCAGCCAGAGTCATCGGACTATAGCCGTGCAGTGACCCACCTTCCCAAGTCCCCCTGGAGGTCCTCGGATTGCTAGTAACCCAGGCCCTCGAATGTGCCATGTTGTGCCTCTGAGGGTGGGGAAAGCGTGCTTGGACTTGGGAGTCACTAAACCCATGAGCTCTGTGACCTCAGGCAAAATGCTTCACCTGTGTGGGCACCCTTTCCTCATCTGTAAAATGGGACTCATTTATGCAGGTCCCAAAGTCCTGGGAGGATTGAGTGAGGGCAAAGATGTCAAGTCATCTGGTCCTGAGCAAGTGCCCTACTGTCACCTCCTTCTCCCTCCACTCATGCCTGTTTCTGGCTAACCTGAAGTCATTGTCATCTAATCCTGCTGGCCCCATTCTCCCTTTCTCCTTCCCTGCCTTGCAGTAAAAGGATGTGGCATTCTCTAGGCCAGACACCACACTAAGCCTTTTCCATGCTGACTGGGAATTCACCCTGTTTCCCTGGCTGCCGCCACAGCTGCCCCTGTGAGGAGAAGCTGTCAGACTGCACGGCCTTATCCTCCCAGCTCCAGAAGCAGTGCCGAGGCCTTGAGCAGGGCATCTGGACGTATTTAAACAAAATACAACTGGAATGGGACTGACGGTGATAGTTGAGGCCAAGTTCCCTGGCTGCTTTATTCTATTTCTTTAATCTTAAGTTTGAAAAAGACTGTTGATTGGTCTAGGCTCTGTGCTAGTCACTTTTACCTACACCAGTGGTTCTCAGCCTTGGCTACACTGGAGTCAGTTGGGAGTTTTAAAAACTGTGGCCCTGGCATTAGGGATTTTAAAAGTGCCCTTGGTGATTCTAATGCATAGCCAAGGTTGAGAACTGTTAACCTACACTGTCTCACTCATCCCTTCTTCATCACCCAGCAATCCCCAGAGGCAGGTAGTTCTCCCTGAGTTCCAGGTGAGAAGGATGAGGATCTGAGAGGTGCCCTGTTGGCACCTGCCCAAGCTGGCACACAGGGCAGCAGGGGGCAGAGCTAGGGCTGGAACCCAGCTGCATGTCCCACTCACTCATTTGCCTCTTTCTACAACAACAGCGGGACACTGCACTGGGGACAGTCGGCCCGGGCACAGGTGGTATTCATGTGGAGTCATTGAGAAGGAACTGGGGCCTTTTTCTCCTGAAAGCACCAAGTGAGGTTCTCCCAAGGGTGTACTGTGAAGAAGGAAGCCAGGAGTGAGCGCATATGAAGGGTTGGGCATGGCAGACAGTCTAGGACCTCTGGAGGAGCATATGTGTGTGTGGATGAGAGGACAGGATGTCATCAGCAAGAACAGTCATCTGGAGAAGGCCACATAGAGTCTCGAGTGTCATGCTCAGGAGTTTAGAAACCCCACTTCCATCAGCCCACAGACTTACCTGAAGCTCTTGCACAGAGTGGCTGACAGAGTCAACTCCGGAGCTGCCTTCTGAGTACCTAACCCATGGAGAGAGGGGAGAGGACAGCGTGACCTCCCTCTCACGTTGGGCTGCGACCTGTGCAGTCACACAGGGCCACATGCTTGGTTTAGTGCTCTGCTGTCACCATCCAAAATTCTGAGCACTCCTACCTTTGAACTTGTGTTTTGAAAGTGAAGTTCAACCAGACAGGGGAGCATGGATGAGAGCACAGGAGACGTACTCAAAACGCGTGCACAGAACACGTGTCTCCAGCAGAGTCTTGCCATCCCAATCGCATATGCGAGGGTACTTCAGAAAGTTTGTGGAAAAATAGAATTACAAAATAATCTGAATCTTTCCATGAACTTTTTGAAGAACGCTCGCATAGCTTCTTGATGCCCCCCAGAATTCCAGCAGACCCATAATGCATAGGAGTTCAGCAAGACTCAAGCGCTCACGAGGTGACCAGGTTTATTTGCACAGCTGAGTAAGTGGGGCACAGAGAGCCCCAAGAGCCACATTTGCCCTGAGAACCAGAACTTGCTGCAAACACAGAAAGAAGGCAGTGGTGTTCTAAGAAACATGAATGACCAAGGAAACAATCTATTTCTCATTCATGTTACCCGCTACTTAGCCAACCACTTATCCTGAAAGCGATGACATAGAAGGAAAGGAAAAGATAGAGCAACCATGGTTCCTTTCCTTTCTCATCAGTAAGCCGAGGGTAGAGAATGTTCATAGAATGTGTGCATATCAAAAAGTGAAATAAAAACAGCTGAGTTGGTTTTGTGCAGCATTTTCACTGGTAAGAGCAAAATACAAATGCAGGAATCAGCTACGAACTGTGATTCCACGTATGAGTCAGCAGCATTTAAACCTGGCATTGCACAGTATAATGTCGAGCAATAAAATGGATGCTAATAGTTTAAAATATTACTTAGAATTACATTAAATAGGGGGCCGGCCCGGTGGCGCACTAGATAGTGCGCCGCTTGGGAAGCGCGGCGGCGCTCCCGTCCGAGGGTTCGGATCCCACATACAGACCGGCTCCCGCTCACTGGCTGAGCGAGGCGCGGGAGCAACACCGAGGCTTGCGATCCCGTTGCCGGTCCCCGGTCCGGTACGGGGGCAACACTGAGGGTTGCGATCCGTTGCCGGACACGGAAAAAAGACAAAAAAAAAAAGAATTACATTAAATAGTAAAAAACAAAACAAAGCAAAAACCCCACCATGATAGCTCTAGAAAGAGGCCATGAAAGAAAGAAAAAGCTTTATGTCTGAATATGGCAGTTTTACACTTTAACAGCACTGTTTTCCTATATATTCATTTTGCACTAGGCCCTGCCAATTGTTGCCAGCCCTGGTGAGCCCTAGTCTCTGCCCTTAAGGAAAATGGTTATTTGTTGGAAATCTATTGTAGGAAAATCTATGTGCTGTAATCCACTTTAATCTTCAAAGTGATGCTGTGAGGTGGGCCAGCATTGTGATTGTCACAGATGGGGAAAGACAAGTCACCTAAGATCACATACCTAGTATGGTCGGAGTCAAGGTTCAAGTGCACAAACTTCACTTTTGACTCCAAGACATGTTCTCTCTCCACCATGTTGTGTTACCTTAAAGGATCAAATCAAAACAAAGTTTTAAGTTTTTATAAAGGTAACTTCATCAAAAAAAATCAAAACCAAAGCCAGCCCTCTGGTCGTCACACTGTACCACAGTTATTTGTTCTCTGAACCAGACAAGATTCCTCAATAATAGGAGCTTTTCTTTAGCTTTTTTTTTTTTTTTTTTTTTCCTTTTTGTTTTTTTTCGTGACCGCAACGGATCGCAACCCCCAG
>NW_007726511.1:500043-514270 GCF_000696425.1 Galeopterus variegatus
CTGCTATAGTCCCAAGGATAAGAAGCAAAACTTCCAAGCCATGGGCATGAAATTCTAGCTGGGCTTCTGTTGGTTATCATTAGCTGGTCTCTCAGCTGTTCAGCAAAGAATATTTGTAAATCCATGCCAAAGTAATAAATATAATGAAAAGCTCTGTCTTTTTCCCCAGGAACTAGTAGGCTTTTTTTTTTTTTTTTTTTTTCTGGTACACAATGTGAAGTTTGCATTGTTTTCCTGCTTGTTTTGGCAGCCAGGAAGCACAGAGCTAATTTTGTAATTTAATTTTAGAAACCATATAGGACCTACATATCCAGATACTCTTTTCCCAAATAAATACATTTTATGTATTTATTTTCCAGTCCTGATTTTTTTGTTGTTGTTTTAGATGTTCATGTAAGCTGCCTCAGATCCTTTGTAAAATTAGGTAGGGCATAACTGTATAAAGATAAATATTCCCCCAACCTGCACTAATATTTTTGGGTCATCTTTGCAGCCTTTGCGCAAAAAATCTGCTCAGTTGCTGAGCTAATATTGGCTAGATTAAATGAGGAGGAACTCTTGGAACTTACAGAAGCTAGGCAGTAAATTTAACACTCATGTAACTCATTAAAGCTGGATAAAAGTGGAGCTTCAAACGTGTTCATGTTTGCCATCAAGCCTGAACAGGGACGGGTTACCCTTAATTCAGCTAAGGATATGAAAGTCTGATCTCTCAGAATTGAGAATATACCACAGAAATTAAAGACTTGTCTGTGTAGATAAGCACCCAACTGTGTTCAAAGAAAGATGGAGATGCTAACTACACAAGGATAGGATTTTTCTTTAAGCTTAGGGTACAGTTATCTTGACTCATAAAATGTAGTTTGGTAAAAGCAAACTTCCTTATCAAAGAGCATAAGCACAAAATTGGATGGTAAATTTTATTTTTGGTCATAATTATTTTTAAATTAAAATTTGCTATTGGTTGAGATCACTGTGTAAATGGTTTTCAAACTGCATTCCATGGCTGGTGCCCTATGGACTGCAAAAGTACCTGAGATGTGGGAGGCCGGAGAAGGCCACCAGGCAAGGGGAGCCCAGCCACCACCACCCTGCCCCCAGCTCCCACCAGAGCAGAGCTCTCTGTGTCAGGGCTCCTTTTGCAGAAGGTTCTATCTGAATAAAGGGTTGCTCTCCTAAAAAATAAAAGTTTGAAAATCATCCCATTGAAGGGCATATTTCACTAACTTGCTGTTGAAGTATGAATGTCACTGATATGGAAGGGTTGAGAGGGGGTTGGAATCCAACCTTTGGTTTTTGCTGCCTCCTACCCCCTCTGTGACTTTGGGGGATGATTCTTCTTCCTCCCTGAAACAGCTTCCTCATCCATAGGACAGAACTACTAATGAGGATTAGGTAAATTAGCAGATGTGGAAGCTCTGCCGAAAGAACTCGTCTCTCTCACTCCCTGTCTCTGATCCTCCTCCTCCCTCTGCATTGACCAGGAGGAACCCATCACCTTCTGCGAGGAAGCCTTCGTGTCCCACTATCGCTCCGGAGCCATGAGGCAGTTCCTGCAGAATGCTACGCAGCTGCAGCTCTTCAAACAGGTGCCTAGCCCTCCCAAACATGGACTGTGTCTGGCTTCCTAGCGGGATTTCTGCAGCTGTCTCCACTCTAAGCATGAGGCTGAAGGCCTGGATGGGAGTCAGGCTCCAGACTAAAGTGGCTCATGGGAGGTGGGCTGGGTAAAGAGGGTGTCCAGCTACCAGACAAACCCTTTGCAAATATGCCATGCGGTTTTCCAGGTTACCATAAACACAGAGCCAGTTTTTAGAAACTTGCTTATTGAAACTCACTTTTTGAAAACACAGTTTCAAAGGACATTTCCTATCCCGGAAAACATAGCTGTTCTTTAGTTGTACACTAAGGTGCCCAGCTGAATGGCTGCCCCCCTATTTCTTTGTACAAGCTGTTCTGCTTCTGTTCTTTCTTTCTATAGTTTATTGATGGTCGATTAGACCTTCTCAATTCTGGTGAAGGTTTCAGTGAACAAGCTGTTCTGCTTCTGTTCTTTCTATAGTTTATTGATGGTCGATTAGACCTTCTCAATTCTGGTGAAGGTTTCAGTGATGTTTTTGAAGAGGAGATCAACATGGGCGAGTATGCTGGTGAGAAGCATTTCATTTTCCTTTCTGGGTTGTGGCTGCTATAGATTAGGGTGTGTTTGGCAAGGAGTGGCAGTGACTTCTTTTTTTCTTTATTGGGAGTTAGGAAGAGACTGATTTCAGCCTTGGCCTTGAAATGTTTGGGGAATTCCTCTTCACTTTCTGACACACATTGGCCCAAGTGAAGTCCTCTGGCTTGAGGTCAGTTGCTTCCCCTGGGGAGACAAAGTTCAGTTAAACAGAGTGGCCAGCGTCATCCAGCGGAAAGCACACAAGATATCGAATTAGGAGACCTGGATGCAGATCAGGACTCTGCCTCCTTGCTAGCTGTGAGGCCTTGGTCACGTCATTTCACCTCTTTTAGCTAAAGTTTTCTTATCTATTCACTGAGAGTAACATTGCCCACCTCGCAGGATTCCTGCTGAGATTAAATCAGAGTCAATATGGAAAAGTTTGTACAGTCACCCAAGACAGTCCCTGGCACAGGGTAGGTGTGCAGTCAGTTTTCTTTAAAATATGAGCATCATTGCCTGTGCCTGATCTCTGCAGACCTGTGGAACTGGAGGGATTATCCTCTCATTTTTGAGAGGTGGCATCTGAGGCCCAGAGAGGTGTTAGTGGTTGACCCTGCCTCATGAATCCCAGTCTGGTCTTCTTTCCAAATCCCATAGCATCAGTCTTTCACAGCAAAGTCAGAACAATGATAATGCAAAATAATAATAATCATGTTGCTGGCCCCCTCTTATTGCTGGTTATGTGCCTGGTCTGGACTATTCTGATAATCCAAATGGCAGTTTGCAAGCTCACAGAGCCAGACACAGCATCCACCAACGGGTATTACAGGTCCTACCAGCCTATGCTGATTAAGAAAACCAGTGTGGAGGAGTCTACAGATAGTAATAGTGGATCATTGATAGGCATTTCTTCAACATCTTCTGTGTCCAGAGGCCACAGGGTAAAAAATGGAAGACCCAGTTCTACTTAAGGAACTTTTAGCTGAGTAGGAAAGAGAGATACATAACTGAAGACACATAAAAATTCAACCAATGCAGGAAAAGGAGTAGAAACAGGTTTCAGTGCAGTTAGATTAGGGCTCTATTAATTCTCACTGCATAAAATGAGAACTTGACAAAGGAAGGAGGGTTTGAGTTGTGTTCTAACAGTTGAATTTGAGTTCCAAGCGGAAGACAGGCTTTATGTGTTGCTAAACTAAGTTTAGTCATTCAGAGCTTCTAAAAAAGCTGTGTACTGATGAGACCTCCTTATTCCACCAGATAAAGTGAACAGAGTTCACCAACGACCATTTTTTTTCCCCTCTCACTATTCAAGTGTATTGAGGACTGGGTGTGGGACACACAGCCCTGGGGGTGCTTGCTCTTATGTGGCTCACAGTACTTCTAAATGGGTGTTACCTGTTCTACAGGGCTGTTCACAGGACAGAGTAAAGAGAAGCTTCCAGAGGAAATGACACCTGTGCTGGTTGTTGAGGTTACTAAGCAGAGAGAGTAGGGAATGGTGACCAGGCAGGGGAACAGCATTTGCTGGGGCCTGGAGGGCTGAGAGCGCTTAGGGCACTTTAGCAGTTTCTCATGATTGGAGCCTCAGGTAGTGCAGAGGGTGGTGAGGCCATGGGATGAGACTGGAGAAGGGGGGAGGGGTCGAAGGCATCTGACTTCTATCCAGTAGGCCATGGGGAGGGAGGCTTTTGAAGGTTTGCCCTCGGGCACTGATGTGATCAGCTCTCTGAGAAAGAAAACCTGGGGCTGTGACTCGCTGCTGCCTCCTTCAGGGAGCGGACATGGGAGCCTCCACGGGAGCCTCCAAGGGAGCCTCCACGTGGTTCTCCAGATTTTGACTTTTCCAAGTCCTGCATGCTGGAAACAACTTAAAGAACTCCTGAGGGCAAGTGATTTCTTTAAATAACAGCCTCTGTGACTTCTTCCGCAGGTAGTGATAAGCTGTACCACCAGTGGCTCTCCACAGTCCGGGTAAGTGCACCCTCCAGAGCCACCGGGCCTCTCCTTAGCCTCTCGGCAGCCCTCTGCTTCCCCATCCACCCACAGGGCTGCCCTGAGGCCGAGAGCACTCCATTCTCACAGCTGGAGATGCTTTTGTTTTTAAAACCAGGCCATTCTCATTCTCTTCTAGCCAGGTGAAGACTAGAAGAATGGGACTGTAAGTCTTCCCTTAGTGAGGGTAAAGAGAGGCAGGAGAGGCTTCCTCCTCTTCAGGAAGCCAGCCAGGCAGTGTTGAATGGAATGTTGTCACCTTAGAGTATTCTGGGGGCCTCCTTCTAGGACCAGTGCAATTATCACGAACATGGGAAAACCAAAAATGTGTTCCTCTTGCTGCTATGCATTATTTTTCACAGGAAAGGCTCCTGGGAAGATGGAGGAGATGTCACTGAGAGATATTTTTTTAATCCCCTCACAATTTCTTATTGTGTCGGGAGCTGGCCACTTAGGGCTTCCAAAGCTGCTGAAGAATTCAAACTCTTGCCTTTCATCAGTGAGTCTGTACTGAAGGCCTACTGTGTGCCAGGCACTATGCTGGGGACTGGGGATACAGCGGACACAGGCCCTTCCCCGGGGAGCTCCCCATCTTGTTGGGGAGGCAGACACGTAAACAGGCGACTCCAGCATAACATGATAAGTGTTCTCTCCTGCTTGTGGGCCAAATGTGCTGCTGCCGAGGCGGGTCCCTTGGAAGTGGCTGCAGTTGGCCGAGAGTAAGCAATTCCTCGATGAAAGGCAGCCTTTGTTCTTCTCGTATGGCCAAACACAGCGCTTGGCAAGTCAGAGACAAGCAATAAGGACTTGTTGATTGATTGATAAAGGGAGTTTCAATGCTCCAAAGGACCATTTAAGTAGGATTCTGAGTAATTTTGGAAAGCAGCATGGAATAAATGAGTGGGTGAAAATTTCCTATTGTCCCACAACACAATGCTTTCTAGGTCAAATTATAATGTTTTTAATTAAAGTTCAATATTTCTAATGCAAGCAGTTACCAAAAATTGTGCTGTAAGTTAAGGCCAATAATTTCATTACTGTATCTTATTCTCTTATATTCCCACTGGTTCCAGTCTCTGCATTCGAATCTGTTGGAATTATCTTTCCAAACCACCACATGTCTGATTATGCAATGCATTTGATTAAAAACCCTCCAGAGCGTAGACCCCTTAGCCTGGCATTCTGGGCCCTTCCTGAGCTGACCCATCTGGCCTCCCAGCCTCTCTTCCCACTCCTTCCATGATACACTGTATACAGTACAGTACCCACTCGCTACAAAAGACATGGCTTTTCAGTTTTTGTGCTTATGTGCTATTTCCTCTCTCTGGAACGTTCTTTTCCTCCTGTTCCCCACATCAACTCCTATTCATCCTTCACGGACCAGGTCAAATGTTTCTTCCTCTAAGGCCTCCCCAGACCTCTGCGTCCTTACACTCCTTGTGCACACAGCCAGGGCAGCTCTCATTGCCTGGTGTCGCTGTTATTTACCCTGGTGTGCCCCCATAGACTGGAGATATCTGAAGGCAGAAACCAGGCCTCCGTTGGCTCAGTGGCCTCGGAGCATAACACAAGGTGTCCACTCAGCGAGCCCTCACAACGTGCCTGCAGGGATGAGACTGAAGAAGGAACTCATGAACGACTGTGAACACTTGGCCTGTGTGCTTCAGATCCCTGCACGGCCTCCTTTAGGAAGTGGGGAAGCCTGCCCTCCCCAACCTCCTCCCCTGCTTCCAAAGACTGACCGACAAATTGGTGTGTTGGATTTATACCAAAGCCATGGTATAATTATGGCTTTTCTTTGCTTTTCTCAAGATTTAGATGTTAAGGAAGGCAGCCTACCAGAGAGGCTTAAAAAAACAATGGAGAAAACCAAGGTGAGGAAAGGAAGTTGCGTAGGTGAGGGTAGCGTATTTCCAGACGATCCTGGTTGATCAGGACCCTGTTTTTGGCTTGCTGTCCCTGGTAGAGTCCAGGGTTATTAAACTTACCTGAGCATTGTCTATGCTAACTAGAATTTCTTGAAAAGATATAGGTGACTATGGGGGAAACTGTGTTAGTCCGTTTTTATTGCTTATAATAAAGTACACTGAACTGGGTGATTTATAAAGAAAATAAATATTGCTTACAGTTTCTGAGGCCAGAAAGTCCAAAGTCCATCTGGTGGGGGCGACAGTGACCCAGGGGTCTCACATTGCAAGATGGTGGGAGCAGAGAGAGCAGGGGAGAATAAAAGGCAGACTCTCCTCTTCTTTTAAAGCCCTCAGAGCCACTCTCCTGACCACCGTTTTTAGTCCATTCACTACCACATGGTCCTACAATCTAATCACTCCTTCAAGGCTCCACCTTTCAATTACCATAATAGAATCTTCCACCCTCTTAACAGTCACAGTGGGGGCTAAGTTTCTAATACATAAAACTTGGGGGTCACAATTCAGGTTTCAGGGAGTTTGGGGGGGAGTTAATTCAATGCACTACAGGAACCCTTGCCTCAGACGGCCTGTGCTGCGCTTCCCTCCAGCCAGGGTACAGGTATCGAGCAGAATACTGAGTCTAGAGTCTCCCCTCAGCAGCTATCGCATCCTTATCTCTAGTCCACACCCTCCCACAAACACCCACCCAGAGCCATTCTGCAGTGACCATAACTGTAACTGCCCGGGACCAGTGACCAGCCAGCCTTGAAATGTTGCTTAACTTGATTAAGAAGAGGTCTTTTTTGTCTTTGGCTTTCTCTATCTTCAACCCAAGTTGTTAATTGACATTTTTATTGTAGAAAGGAAGCGGAGCAATTCTGAATACTGTGAAAACAAAAGCAAACCCAGCCATGAAGACTGTCTACAAGTTCGTAAGTACTGGTCTTGGACTCAGGATCCAAACAGATTGGTTCCTGAACATGACAAGACTCTTAAATATACCTGATGCTCTACTGCAGAGACCACCCAGGGGCTGCTATACTACTGCCTAAAGGTCTCAGTGCTTTTGGAATTACTTAGCATTGATATTTTATGGCCAGTTCAGTGACATTTTAAATTTAAGGTGTTGCCGTTCACAGTTGCTGCAATAAAGAAATGAGAGGCTGCTGGTTTTAGCTTTTAAGATGTGGGGTGGGTGACTAAAATTCAGGCTGCTCCATGCCCACGTCCCTGAGACCCAGAGGCATAGTCTGTCAGGTGTTCTGGCAAAGCTTTCCCGATTATGTCAAAATAAAGCAGCTCCTTTGCAGGTTACTGAAGAGTATTCATGGTGGGACACACCCCCTGATTTTTGTCCCAACTTATTCATCATCTCTCTCATCGCTGCCCTATTGGAAGTGCATTATTTGTGAGACTCATGCCCACAGCAGCATGAAAATAAGAGAACACATCAGGTCCTGATGCTCTGTCTCTTATAAGCCTCAAGTATTGTTTTTCTCTTGTGATTTCTCTTGCTAATTTAATCCTGAGCCACTGAAGTGGGGTGGTTTTATTTCCATTTTTAATTTTGTTAGTCCTTTCTGTGCTTAAATTGTAGTTATTTTAATAGGGCGAATAGCTGCCAACAGCACCTAAATGACATAAATAAAAGTCAGGGTGTCTGCCGAAATGGGATTTATGAAATGGCACTGAAGAAGCCCAGCAATGTGTCTGTTCTGGCCGTTCAGCCTGGATAGAAAATTGGTCCTAAGGCCCTGCCCTAGTGAAATACAATGGATATTCTGACTCTTGCAGCCAGAAAAGCTGCTGCTCTACCCTTACTAGTAGCTGTCACCAAGCTGCTGAGATAAATAATTATAGAGAGCAGAAGAAGGGCTTAGGAAGGGAAAAAAAAAAAACCTGTGCTATCAAAATGCAAAAAAATAAAATCTCTGCAGCCTGTTTAAGGGATTTTTTTTTTTAACCTTTTACCATTGTATTTGTTTTCATAGCCATTATGTTTTCGACTTGATGATCCCATTTTTCCTTCCTTTTTCTAGTAATAAGAGAAGGTAATTCTCGACGGACTGAAATCAAGCGTAGTCCCTGCTGGAAACAGAAAGGGAATCTTAACTTAAATTAATTTTTCATGCAGGCAAAAGATCATGCAAAAATGGGAATAAAAGAAGTGAAAAACCGCTTGAAGCAAAAGGTACTTGAAGTTCTTATTCAAAATGTATAAGCACCGTGTATGAAATGTGTGGCCACAAAAAAGTATGATGTGATCAATAGAGGGCTGTTTGATACAGTGTTGTTAGCACACTTCAAAATACATTACCAGCTGTCCAGGAGTTTTCACACTGTTATAAATATTCACAGACAAAAAACTGTCTTCAAATAACATTAAGACTCTGGCTTAATCCCACAAAGGTGAGCAAGTTCAGTACTACTGTTGGTCTGTCCCTTTCCTGCCCCACTGGGCCAGAGTTGACAGGCGTCTGGGGTTCACAAGGCTCAGCCTCCCTGTCCCTTCCCACCCCCTCCTGCAGCTGACCTCTGCCCAGGGCTGGTCTTAATCAAAACCAGGAATCATCTCCTGGGAAATGACTGCTGTAGTTCCAGCATGTACATGGCCACCATGCGACACGGTACAAGGGTGGGTTAGGGGCATGCTACGGGCTCTCTTCACCATGGTGGGTCAAATGAGAGGAGCCCAGCAGTTTATGTTTTTTGAGACTATGCAGGGACAGGGAGGCTCCGATTGTCTTCTTGTGAAATCATAGTGGCTTCATCCTGGCTCAGATTCTCCCAACCTGAATCTCTAGACTCATACAGTGAGGTTACTATAACAGGGAGGGCATTTATATATTATTTCGAACATTGTCCTTGTTATCGGTGTTGCCCCTCTTCGTTAAGCACTTGTTAAGGATAGTCCAGGCTAGGAGCTTTCACCTTTAATCCTTAAAACAATACCGTGGGGTATTACTCCCATTTCATGAGTAAAGGGACTACTGTTCAGAGGTGAAATAATTTGCCCATGGCCACACTGCTTGAGCCTAGCAGAGTCAGGATTAGATTCCAGATCCATCGACTTTCAGCATCCGTGTGCTTACCACTGCTGTATTTCACACTGGCTTCATAAAACAAGTGTTCTGCTCTACAAACGATGTTTGGGATCACTTACTTCGTTATCCTGACACCCCCACATGTATCATTCTAATAAGGGCCTTTGTCTAGCTCGGCAGTTTTATAAAAATTGAAAGCAATTTTAATTTTATGAAGTCAGAAAGGACCTCTAATTAACTCAAAATGGTCAAAGGAATTGATTCCTTTCTTTTAATTGGAAAATAATTTGCTCTGACTAAGCATTTAAATTCTTAATTTCAGCTGAGAGTGAATTTTTAGCAGCTGAGAATCGCATCCTGAAATAAAAACCCTGTAATGTAAATCCAGCTGGACCTTCACTGTAGTCACTTGCACCTTGCCAGAGACTGGCAGGTGGCATTCTTTGCTTGGATGTTATTTAAGTCCCTAAATATCTTTTTATTTCCTATCCCAGTTGCATGTAGCTGAGTTAGATTGCAGGTATAAAATGGAGTTTTGGGAAGGGGGGAATTTTCCCTCCTTGATATCTAGATTGTAGGCTCTGGTTGGTCTTAGAATATTACCTGAAGTTAAGCAAAGAAAGGGGTCCCTCCTCAGGCATAGGACAGATGTACCGTCATTGGTCAGATTTGCTCTCTGCAGACCGTTAAGCTAGAGACATCACCTTACCTTCCTACTTATATGTGCAAGCATTTGGCCTTAAGAAAATTTTCTTTTTATGATGTGTAACATTTCTGCAAATAAGCAGTTAAGCTCAGGTTTTTCAGTGTGGCCATTCAAAGGTTCATTTAAACAATCTAGACATGTTCTTTTCACGCCATCTCTCTTTCCATTCCTTGAGAGTATATAAAGCAGATTTTCCCCTCCCCACCTCTTCCCCCTGCCAGCCTTTTCAAGAATAGCTTCAGGAGATAATGTTCTACAGAGAGTGTCAGTACATTTCAGGTGACACAAATGGTGAAGGCATTTTATAGAAATGTGGCTTGTCACCATTGGACTGTTGACAGATCTATTAGTGCACCCTTTTCAATTTTCACTTTTCCCCCCTTCGGTCGTATAGATTTCCACAGACTTGATATTTTGCAGTTGTTCTTGGAAGAGAGCTGTTTGTAATTGAAACTCTAGTATTGTTCAGTATATACAGGACTTGGGTCTCTGGTGCTCTCCAGCTCCCTTTCTTGAGCTAATTTAGGATTTGCCTTTGCCTGACCTCTCTCACTGCAATAGAAAATATTTCTTGACTTTTTTGTTCCCCTCCCCACTGCCCCTTGCCCTTTACATGGCAACATATCTGTGTGGCTCCCCAGATGCGTCTAACACAGACATCTCAAGTTTGGTTTCTGCTATGAAATTGAGGCAGTTCCCAACAAAGATCCAATTTTCAAATGTGCTGGGCCGCCGCCTGGCCACCTCTAACTCTGCATAGCAATGGTGACCTCACAGATATAATCAAGAACCCAGTCCTGCCCTCTTCTCTCTCGCCTTGGGTTTGAATTGCAAATAGAAAATGTGGAGCTGACCTGTGGAGAGGTCGACATGGTGTATGGAGGGTCCATCTCTAATATGACTGAGCAGGGCCCCTTCTCCATCCCTTGTTCATTTGTGCTGCAGATTTTCAAAGCCTCTGAAATAGGAGCTTTCAGGATTATCTGTGTGACCATTGGCAAATAATTGTTAATAGATCCTGTAGTGTAGCTTTATTCCATATCTGCTCTGCTTCAGCCCAACAACAAAAAAAGGATGGATAACATAGTTCTCTGGATAAATGGAGCAAGGTGGTCAAGTTCCTTTATAGCCTGGCCTCTTTTGAAGTCTGACTTGCTCAAAATTAGGAAGAGGAAGAAATGGCAAAGACACTACCCAGCGGCCGCTTTCTAAGGCAGAGTGCAGTCTTTCCTCTAGAGCGTCTCCCTGCCAGACCTGGCCCGCAGGAGAATGCCTGGCTGCTGTGCTTGTGGCTGTCAACAAATCGCATTGCACTGCAGCACCAGACGAGGCTGGCATGAGAGCGCCCCGTGTCCACACACACGCTCCTCCTCATCTACGGGGAACATTAAGATAGTCACATAATGACATCCTTTTTTGCCTACTGACGAACCCCTGAAATTTTTATCATTTTTCTTCAGTATCAAAATGATTCAACCATACTATTTAAAACTGTCAGATTCTGACCAGCATCCCTTCCACCCCCGCCATTGATTCTGTGCCTTGAGTGTGTCTGTGTGTTTACACCCACCCCTATGCAAGCGGCCCCCCTGCCCTCCACAGAATTGAGTTCCAAGGGCTGTACCAGACAACTGCCAGTGTCACTGAGGGCCCGGGTCCCAGGCTCCAGGCTCCTTTAACCTAAATGTAGCTCCTCAGCACTAACCTAGGAACTGCTGCCGCTTGCTGAGGGGCCCTACCCCTCATGCCCTCGCCCCAGGCCCAGGTTCTTCAGCATTGAACACTTCCTTGCTTTTTTCACATCTTATGGAATTGTTCACCTGCTTTGAAATAATAAAATGCAGGGGGGAAAATGATTTAACCAAATGGGCCCATTTCACAGTCCTTTGTAAAGTTTCTAAATCCTTGATCTTTAAAAGACAAATCTAGCAATCTTTGTCTTTTAGTATTTTGAATAGAATAATATTGAGTGAAAAGAGTCAGGCAGAGAAAAAGAAATACCACATGTTCTCACTTTTGTTGATGTAGAGTCTCAGTGATAGAAAGGAGCAAATTCACAGTTGGTTTAGCAGAGGCTTGAGTTTCTGGCCAGACGTTTCTTATTGAAGGCAGAGAGTCAGCGTGTGCAGGGCAGGGAGATCTAGGTAGACTCTTGTAGAACAGACATTTTCACACCTTAGTACACATCTGTCAGCTCCCTGTCTCCAGACACATTAAAATACACTGCAGCCTCAATCACAGAAATCCCAGCTTTGGCTGCTATTTTGATATCAGTATTCATATTTTAATTTGCATTTGCTGTGGTGTGAGGTAGGCTGGAAAAAGCAGGGCACTGCCTGAATCTGAAAATGGAGACAGGTAGTTAGTTCTCCCACCTGCAACCTGAGTCAGACAGGAAGGCCTCTGGCTCATACCCATGGGAGCCTTTAAATTCTCCCCATGGTGACAGGGTATTTAGGCTTCTGAGGTAAACGAGCTGTGTTCACTGCTGGTTGTGTATTAACTGTGTGACCTTAGGTAAGTTACTTGACCTCTCTGAACCTAGTTTTCCTCAATCACAGACTAGGGGAAATAAAGATTTTTACTAGATTATTGTAAGGATTAGAAGAGGTAATGTGTTGAAAGGCAACCAGTAGCCACCCAGTAAACAAGAGTTTCCATTCTGTCTGTTTTCTTATATCCACATCTGGAACAGCCAATCTGCCCCAATACCCACATGCACATAACCCGAGAACATGGCTGGCATGGGATCACCTCCCTTTAGGTGTCCCACACAGCTACCAGAGGAATCTAGTACACAGCTCTGCCCGAGTCACTCCCTTGGCTAAACCCTCAGACCTTTCAGACCTTCCCGCTCCTAGCCTTGGGCGGCGGGTGGAATGTCCCAGCTGCTGCACTGGCCGCCATTCCTTAAACAGGCCCTGCTCTCTACCTTCCCTGGGCCAGGACTGCTCCACTCTCATGTCTCTGTCTCACGAAGATGTGTCCTCACCTCCGTTTGTGTCCATCCCCCACCCCAGCTTCTTCCCAAAGCCACTCAGAGCCCTGTTTGTCCTCTGGTCTCCTGAGACCCTGATCCCTGCCTCTCTGACTTCTCATGGAAACGCATGTCCGAGGACTTATCGTATGCTGTGCGTGCCTTCTCTACAGAGGGGTAGAGGTTAGATCTCAGTCTTGATTTTTGATTCCAGTAAATGCTCCAGAAGGTGATAGGAATACAATTATTTTCTGACTCCTTTGCTTTACCAAGGGATAGGAACTGGTAGGACCCCAGTGCTCTGAGCTGAGCCCCAGGCTCCTGGGAAGAGATTTGCCACCCTGTAGTGACCTCAGATCTGTACCTCTATCTTGGGTCTTCCTCCTGTGTGTGCTTTCAGGAAGGAACAGGTTTACCCCTGTAGTCAGCTTCTTGTTTTTGCCTTTTTAAAATGACATTTAGAAGGTCAGTTTTTTCCTGTTTGCAAACGAAATACATGTTTGTTGGGGAAAATTCAACAAATCAGTGAAGCAAAAAGAAAGTAATCTTTTTTTATAATCTGTATTTTCATTTACTATATCCTGATGTCATTGTTTTAAACGGATACAAAAAATTTTATCTGATGGACATATATACGTACATTATTAAATCAATCCCATTGTTGGACACTTAAGTTAGTTCCAATTTTTTCTAGGCAAATATTCTCATAGATAAGACTTTGCAGGAATTCATATTATTTTATTAGGATAATCTAGAAATGGAATTAGTGGGCTAAAGGATGTGTACTTCTTTTAGGTTTTCATATAAATTGCCAATTTACATTCCCACCAGAAGGGTATGAAGTGCCTATTTCCCCACCCTTTACTGACACCCTAAGTTAATTCTTAGGCCATAATTTCTTTAGTCATGGGTATGAAAAGTTGCTGTTGTTGGCTCCTTACTATGTGTAAGATCTCTGCTAGTGGATACAGCAGAGGATGTGAACTAGCCCTATTTCTTTCTTGACTTGGGTTCCTCCCAACTCTGCTCCCTGTGGCATCCTGGGGGGAAGCAGTTGTCCTTCCCTAGGTGAAGGAAATAGGGAAGAAGTTAGTAAATGGGTGAGGCAAGCTACAGGACTTTGTAAGAAATCTTTTGCATGTTTGTGCCTTCTAACTAGATAAAATGAATGTGCAGCACTGCCTTTTGACCAACAGGCACATATGTATATCGGACGCATTTGCCTTCCAAACATTCAGTTCAACTTTTCAAAGATCTGTCAGAGAGCAAGTACTAGATTCAAGGCTCTGGAGTAGAGAACCCAGACCCCAAGGAACTCACAGTCTGTAGGGATACAAAGATAAGGTAGCATAAGGCATGGCAGCAGATTATCAGTGTAACAAGAGGGGTTTCTTTTTTTTTTTTTTTTTTTTTTTTCCCTTTTTTTTTTTTTTT
>NW_007726511.1:515270-574582 GCF_000696425.1 Galeopterus variegatus
CCCAAGCAGCGCACTATAGCAGTGTGCCACCGGGCCGGCCCACAAGAGGGGTTTCTGAGGAGGAGGGGATCACATCTTGTCGAGCACCTCCTCAGTTCAGCACACCTTCACTCGTGTTATTGTTATGAGTGCATATGGTATAAATGCCAGGAGTCACATAGTTCTGGGTTCCTCCTCTTTCAAGATGTTTGGTCTTGTGTAAGTTACCCTCTCTGAGCCTTATCTCCTCCCCTGTAAAAAAGGGATAATCCTATTTACCTTGTGATCATTATGGGAACTAAGTGTAAGCATGAAGGTCAAGGGTCTGGAAAAATGCCTGCCAAGAGTAGGCACTCCACACAGGGAAGCTTTCCTATTTAGCAGGTTCTCTCTCCATTTCGCAGGGGGTAAGGATCTAACATTCAATTTGCACAGTGCTGTGACATTTTTCAAACCTTCCTCATATCTCATCTCATTTAACCCATTCTCCCAGCAGCTTTGAAGTTTGCCAAATAGATGGTGGTCTCTCCACTGTAAAAATAAAGACAGAGGTACAGAGAGGTTGAGTGAGCTGGAAATATCAGACAGCTAGTTAATGGTAAAAACAAAACTAGAAAACAATATTTTTATTTATATACTTAAACTAAGATACTTTTCCAAAAACTCCCACATGCATTTTTTTAAAATAGCTATCATCTTACAGTTTTCGGTTAACACCGATATTGTCTTACCATGTTACCTTGCAGCTCCATTTTTCTTTCAGCCAAACACACACGCACACACACATACAATATTTTTCCTGAATCAAGAGTGAAATTGTTACTGTTTGGCCTTATTCAGCCTCTTGTGTCTATCCTCTAAGTACCCCCACCAGGATCCAAAATGCCCCTTTTGCCCTTTGTTGCTTTCTGGCACAGGAGGAGCCCCTCCCCCTCTTTGTTCCACTTGACCTGAGCACCTTAGGGCAGCCCCTTTCCAAAAGAGCCATTTCTAATTGGCTGTCGGCAACCTCTTTCATCACTGAGCCTCAGCCTGGCAATGTGAGCCAGCTGATCCCGGCCCTCCCTGTAAAGCCAAGAGGTCATCCTCTCTCTGTATTGTTTACCAAGCAGTAGAGACTCCTCAGGGCTGGCCTCTACAGGCAGCCTTGATTCCTTAGGAGAGGAGGCCAGAAAGTAGGCAGCTGGATATGTGAGGTCAAACACACACACACACAAAGAGGGCACTTCAAAGAGTTTGTGGAAAAATAGAATTAAAAGATAATACGAATCTTTCCATGGACTTTTTGAAGTAACCTCATATGTATGTACAGTATGTGTGTCTGTGCAATTCCTATTGTTTATTGAATAGCTAATATTGTTCTAGACACTTATGTTGCATTGTCTCTCCTTTAATCTTCATAGCTACCATTATCCCCATTTCACAGATGAGGAAACTGAGGCTCATAGATATTATATGTTTCTTCCTCAATGCATGATTATTCAATGAGACCACTTTTCTCCATGTCCCAACATTCTCTCTGTTCAGCTGAGAAGTCAAGAACAACCGATTACCAAAAGTCTCATGAAGTATTTAATAAGTATCATAGTGTATGTTTTGTTGACCAAAATGTGTTTATTTTTACAATGAAAAGAATTGGAAATTGTATTTATTACTTAATTCTGGGTGTGAGGTTTTTTTTTTAATTTGGTAAAAAATGATTATTCAAATGTTACTTATTTGTACATTTATTCTCTGCCTTGTTCCAGTGAAGATTTAAGCAACTTTCTTGACTTGGATAAAACATGTGGTCTGTATTGCACAAGCGGACCCCATCCATGTTCCAAATAACGCATGTGTATAGTCAGCTGCCAGCTTTAGCCAAAGGAGCCATTACCTGCCTTTTGCACACTGAGGTTTTTCTTTTCCTTATAATTTGACTCCATTCATCAGAAGCACAAATTAAATATAAGTTTCTGGATTTAAAAAGATTTCTTCGGTTCCCTAAATGTTCCCCAAGTCATGCAGTCATGACTCAGACTTAATTCTCTTTATTCTCTTCCAGAAAGATGAAAGGGTAGGAAAGAGGGAACACGACCACATCATGTTCACAAACAGTCGTCAGTAAACAAACATGGAAAAAATGTCCACACTCATAAATAATTAAAGTAATGCAAATTAAAACAACAATGAGGTCTAATTTTTCACCTATTAAATTAGCGATACATTTTTAAAACGATAAGGCTAAAGAGAACCGTGAAACTGATAATGCATCCATTGCTGGTAGTTGGTGTAAATTGGAAAGCAATTTGGTAGAATGAATAAAAAGCCTTAAAAATGCTTATGTCTTTTGACACAGTAATTTCACTCTTAGGGTTTCCATAAAAGAAATAGTACAAAAGAAAAAGAAACTACAATATTTATCACTGGTATTTAGAAAGTTGAAAAAAAATTAGAAACAACCTAAACGTCCAATAGTATTGGAATGGTTTATTGAAGTAATTGTATATCTGCTCAATAAAATATTATGTATCCATTAAAATTATTATAATGACTATGTAGCACCATGGAGATGCTTATAATATATCGGGGAAAAGCAGGATATAGAATTATGCATGAGCTGTGATTGCAAATAATTTTTAACTGTCTGCATGTGCACAGAGTGAATATGTAAAAATGGAAATAGCTGTGTAAGTAGTAGGATGAAAGATGATTTTTCCCCACTATTGTGAATTATTGTTATCTGTGTAATTTAACGTGAATGATTTTGGTCTCATTCTAGTCCTTAGAGTCATAGAGAACTAAGTTAGCCTTCTATTTCCTCCATCTCTATCAGGAGGATAGCTCAGAATGTCCCACAGAGAGCTCTGGAGCAGGCCTCTTAGCTGTGGGGTTTGAGAGAGCACAAGTGCCAGAACCCTAATACCATCCCCCAACCATACTTCTCCCTGCAGGACATCACGGAGAATGGCTGTGCCCCCTCCATGGAAGAGCAGCTGCCGAAGACTGCGCCATCCCCACTGGTGGAGGCCAAGGACCCCAAGCTCCGAGAAGACCGGAGACCGATCACTGTCCACTTTGGACAGGTATGTACCTTGGCCCTTCTACTGGTCTGTTTTGTTTTGGGGTTTATTTTATTTTATTTTTATTTTTTTGTTTTTAGCAGAAGTAGTAGCACGTGCAGCAGTTTTTCATTTTAGTTGTCTTTGGCAAAGCAACTTCATGAAGTTGTTCATATCTTCAAATGTTTATTTGGTGCAAACATTTTTTGAAGGTGAATTTTCAAAAATTTCAGGGAGGCAGCATGGCTGTGGTCATAAACTAGCTCAACTATTGAGTGAAGTCATTAAACGCAGCTGCTGCCTCCCCCACTCCAGGGCACTCCGTTAAGGTGCCTCTGTTAGCTAAGCATCTCATTAGAACACTTTAGCATCCCAGGCCCTTCTTTGCACCTTCAAATAAAAGGAAACAAGCGAAGTCTTAAAAAAAATCAATTAGGAGTTCTTTATTAATGTACTTCCTGAAAATCAATATTGCAAGTCGTGCTTCTCAGAGTAAACACCCGCGCTACGATTCTAAAGATCTGATTCTTTAACCAACTATTTTCAACAACCTGAGCATTTGAAAATTGTCTATTTGTTTGATTTTTTTTTCCATTAAGTAAAACATTGTACTTTGTATAGAAACTAAAAATGTTTAGTCGTTTCCTATCTGTGGTTATACTTTTCGTTGAAAAAGATTGTATACTCTCTCCTACTTCTCTTGAATTGACTCTTTTGATTAGCAAAAGTCATAATTTTTTTGGTTTATGAGAAATGTCTCTGCTAGAAAGATGTGGCTGTTAACACGAATTTGCAAGGTTATTTATACTTAAATCACCTGACTTCTTTAGCTATTTATTAGATGACACATGACTAAAATAGTCTTTATGACTTTTATCTTAAATGTAATTGCTATTTCATGACATAAAAGACCTAGAAACCTACATTTTAAATATTCCTATTTTTAACAGACATTTATCAAGAGCCTACTATGTACCAGGCATTGAGCTATTTAGAAATGAAAGGAACTAACAAAATCATTGCTGTGGGTTATTATTGTAAGGGGTGAGTTTGTTGGAACACAAGAATCATTCTTCGGTAATCAATATTCTCAGATAATATGTTCATAAATCTTTAATTTGGGGAGGTTCACCCCTTTTCTCATTTTACTCTTAAAAGGTGTGGTATAAAAATTGAAATGTAGTGCAAGAAAGGAGTATCCATGGGGCGGTGCTCATTTGTTTAATGATTGTCTTCAAATTGCATTGGCGTCTGCACCCCTGAAGAGCTGCTTCCTCCCCAGGCTCAGGCCCTGCTGGAGAAATCCGCACCCCAGTTCCCTGGCTGTGTTTGCTGAAAGCACAACCCCCTGGTTGTCGCCAGCATGGCATTCCAGAGTCAGCTTCCTGCTTTCCTTTGTCCTCATTCCTGCACACACTAACCTTCCCATGAAAGGAGCCCCTCGCTGGAGTTTGGAGCCCATTACAGAGAAAGAGGGGGAGGGGGAAGAGGGATTTCATGGTGTTAAACATTCCATTTTCGAAACACACAAAAAAGAGGCCCTATTTGAAATGGAGAAAGACCTTCTTTCCATTTCAGCAAGAAGTAGAGATGCTTTAATGTCATTCCCAGCTAAATACAGAATAAGAGTGTATGTGCACGCGGGTGGGGGATAAACAATTAAAAAAGCCACCCCAAACTCTGTTGAAATAAGAGCTGTCTGTGCCTTCACAGGTCTGCAAACTGGAGAGGATGAAAGTGGCTTTTTTTCCCCGTTTGTCACTTCCCTCACGTGGCTGCAAGCATTATGCAAGTGTACAAGAAGGCAGGATTTTTTTTAATGCATGCATGCGGATTAAGGTCAAGCCCCTAGTATCAGCCATGCAGTGGGCTCTCCCTTCCAGCTGCAGCCGCAGAGCCTACCCACAGCCACGAGATGCCTTAATTGAGACGTGCTGTCAAAGTGACAAACACATTTGCATACAGTCTACACTCTATTTATTTTCTCTGGAAAGGTCTACAGTCTGCTGTTGGTTGAACATTCTTAATCAGTTTGCTGTAAGTGAACTGCCAGCTAGCTCACTTGTGCCGGCCCCTTCTTCATTAGGTGACAGATTGGGGGGGCAGGGGATGGGCCAGGGAAATGGCAGACCTCTTTCTGTTAACTCTTTCCAGCTTTGCCCCCGTGGTAGGTTGTCCTTTAGTCCTTCCCCAGGTGCCTGGTTTGATGGACCCCTAACCATACAGGTAGCATTTCTAGAGCACCTACTATTGGCAGGTATGAGTTTTGGGGACTTGACATTCTTCCCAAAGAACAGTCTTTTGAGTTTCATTTCAGAAATTTTGCCACACTCTCCTACTATCTGTACTATTTTTTTTTTTTTTGCTTAATATTTTTCTTTAAACAGACTTAAACCTGACATCCATACCAACTTTAGCCTCATTTCAAGCGTTGACATTGGTAAAATCATAGGATTGATATACTAGTCCAATTTTTAAGTGTTCATCAAGGGATCACCTAAAACAGTCATGTGGCCCCAGTGGTATACATTCTCTTTCTGGAAAACAACAGATCCCCTAATATCTTATGTCATCTCTATCATAGGTCTTTAAGGAAGTGATCATTAGCCCCATTTTATGGATCCAGGGCTGGAGCTCAGACCTGAAGGGACCTGCCCAGGGCCACATTGCCAGCACAAAAACCCAGGACAGGACAGTCTAAGTTGAGCCCATGCCAACTCCCTCACCAAGCAAACAAAATTACAAGATATTTTGTCAACAGACTGGACTTCAGCTGTTCGATATGTCTGTTAAAGCTGATGTGTCACTGCAAAATATCTTCAGCCAGCCAGATAGTGCGTGCTAACCTAAGAAAAAGTCCTTGCCTTGGGTTTGCATTTGTGTGGATTTCATTCTTTAAGAACACTTAGCTTGCCAACAGGCAGAGACTGTTGAGACTGTTAAATTAATCTCTCCACCTTGCAAAGCTGGGACCTGTGCAGCTGGCAGGGGAACTCCATGGAGGCATCTGACAAGGTGGCCGGGAGCCTGACAAAGGCCATTTGCAGAGCCCTCGGACAGTAGCTCTGCTGTGGGGGCTGGCAAGAGGGGAGCTTAGTGTCGAGGGAAGAGCTGCCTCTGCCAGGGGAGAAAAGGTACTCTCTTGCCCTCTGCCTCAGTAGGGTTTCTCCTTAGAGGCAGTGACCATTCCTCCATTTAATTATGCAGATATTCATCAGATATTGAGACATACTGTGTGTAGGATAAATAAGTCTTTGATCCCCACCATTGTGGGGCATAATGATAGAGACAGATCAGCCAATGGACAGTCCCTACCGAGAGTGGCGGAGGCAGTGAGAGAGGTGAGCTCCAGGCACTCCGAGGGCCCCACATAGGCAGCCTCTTCACCCCAAGACCACTCTACATAGTCCTAAGTTGGACCCATAATTACAAGATATTTTGTCAACAAACTGAACTCACTAGCAATTCATTTGTTTTCTAAAGCACATATGTCACACCACACAGAGCTTGTGGCAAGCAAAATAAAGGGATTTTTAGTTGGCCTCTGCTTTCTTATCATGTATGGTTTCTTTGAAGAGTTCAAAAGTGTCAAATAACTTGAGAGTGACTGTTCCTACCTTGGAAAATGTTTAGGTTTAGAGAGTCTTCACATAACCATTTTCCCCCTCTCAAGTTTAGAATCAACTATGAAACAAGGCCCAGGAGACAATGCCGGCTTTTTTTATTGATAAGACTGAAAGGGGAATATTGCGTTAGACCTGAGGCCAAATGTTTGCTAAAACTTTGCCTCAGATTTTAAAAAACTGAGTTACTCCACACGGGATGAGTGGACAGCGGCGAGCCTGGCCAGGGGCACAGCTGCCCATAGCTCCTGGCAAGGAGGAGCTGCTGCAGGCGGAGGAAGGGCGATGGTGCAGGCTCACTTCCTTCTCCCAAACTCCAAGGGAGGTGCTCCTGTTCTGGGCAGGAGGGAGTGAGCGAGCACAGAGACAAACTGAAGACTTCCTCATGCTTTTCTCGCCTGGGAAGGGGATGGAAATTGCCTGCTTTCCATGGCTGTAGAAGGAGTGAGGGAGCAGTGTCCTCCCAGCAGGGCTTGGGCATCCTCAGCTAGAGCATCTTGCCTCGACCCCCTTCCCTTCCAGGGAATCGGCAGAAGTAGCACCCCATAGAAACCACTCTGCCCCTACATTTAGTAAGATGGACAGGCTAGTAGGGCTTTCACCTCTGTGCTCACTGAATTAAGTCTTCACCATCCGCTGGTAAGGAAGGAGATGTTCTGCCCGTTGTACAAATGAGGAAACCGGCTTGGACAGCATTTGCTGCAACAAGTAGCTAATTCCTTCTCCAAAGCCAGCAGCAGCACCTCCGCTTCTCTTGGAGGTGCGTAGCTGTCTCTCCTGGCTAGGGGAACTGGACTGGCTGTGAGTCAGTGATGCTGGATTCTCATCCTGGGTGTGGGCTGCCCAGGCTGTAGGCCTTGGCCAGGGACCAGCCCTCCCAGGAGCCCTTCGTTGACAGGGAGGATGAGGCTCTGCTGAGAACATGATGGCAAACCAGTTCTAGGACCCCCTTCTTTTTGTTGCTCCCAAATGACTGATCTGCAAACAAAGTAACGGCCTGCCGTCCAATCTGATATGTTTCCCAAAAGTACGTATTGAAAGGTTTCTCTATTCTTCTCCCATTTGAGCAAAGGTTTCTAAGCCTCTTTAAAGTTTGAAAAACTGGTTAAATCAAAGCCAAAACCAAGCACCACTGTTGCTTCCAGAGAGCTGCGACAGAGAGGTTTGACACCATCCCCAGGAGCAGCTTTTGGAATGTGGTTCCCTGCTAGCTTCTGTGTATGGAGAGTCCTGGCTTTAGAGGAATGAGCCAGGTCATTTAGTGCCAGTGCCCTGCTGGGCTGGAGAAGCCTCCCAGCCAGCAAATGCCTTCTCAGCACCCTTGACTCTGAGTGCCCTGAGAAATTCCTTCTGCCCCATTGAGCTTGGAAGTCACGCACAATTCCCTTCAATTCAGCCGTTGCCTCCCAAATGCCTCCAGCAGGTGTTACTGTGTTCCCCACATACCTTAAACCACAGGCCTCCAATCTGAATGTACACTCCCCACCAAACTCAGTCCTCCTCCTCCATCTCCCACCACAGCAAATGGCACTGCTGAAGTGCCAATCCAGAAGTCTGTGTCCACCCGCCCCTCCTCAGATCCTCTCCCTTCCGCTCCTGAACACTACTCAGCCTCCCCTCTCCAAAGCCTCTGCCACAGCTTCAGAGCAGGCTGCATAATTGCTCACCTGGTCTCTTCCACAGGCTCCTAACTGGCAATGCCACTCCCTCTGCCGCAGTCCCCATGTGGCCTTTTAGGGGCCCATTGGAAGCGTGCACAAGTGGCCTGTCACAACCCTGCTCATAGCCTCCCTTGAAGAGTCCCTCTTCCACCTTGGCATGGTACATGAGGCCCTTCACAATCTACCTGTCTAAGCCCAATCAGGTCCCTTTTGTAAATCCTCTCGACTCTCCTAGGAAGAGTTGGTAACTCCTGTCTTTGTGCTATCCCAGGATTTTTCATGTGCCATACTTGTCACATAGCCTTGTAATTGTTTGACTTTCTCATGAAAACGTGAGCCTCTGAGAAGTCCACTATCTTCTGCAGGGCTTGGCACTGAGCTGGCAGTCAGTAAGCATCCTGGGGTTTTATTATTGGCGTGGATGTTTAACTTAAGTAATCACTGATTGATTATTGTGTAAGTACTTGCTGTGTGCCCAGCAAGTTATTTGGTTTCATTTCAGTTGCTATGCTTATAATTTTGTTCATTTGAAGAAGAAAAGTGAATATCCCATTAGTGGTTAAAAACTATTTCCATATTTACTTTCCATTAATAAGGATTTTGTTTCCAAGTAGAAACAGCTTTATATTACAGGAATTTAGATTTTGTCTCATTTTATTTTGTGTGTATATATGAGGTCTTAATGCCAGTGATATATGCTGCAGGAAAGGAGGGGAGAGGAATAAGGCAGAGGACTGGGATGTCCCCGGCCCCCATACCCCAAGGATGGGTAGACCTGTGCAAGAGAGGAGCAGGGAAGAGAGTAGTCAGGAGAAGGGAAAGGCCCATCATCCTTTGAGTTACACCAAATAAATCAACAGGATCAATCAGACATGAAGATTTTATCTGTAAAAGAGACTAAGATACATAATCAAATGGAAAGTGTAAACCTAATTTGGATTATGTTTAAAAACAAAAACAAAGCTTTAAAGACATTCTTGAGAAAGTTGAAAAATTTGGAGATGGACTGGGATGTTAGATAATATTATAGAATTATTGTTAATATGGTTTTGAAGGGATTTATCTTTATTGCTAGGAGATGCACACTGAAGTATTTAGGGGAGAAGAATCTTGATTCCTGCAACTTACTTTCAAATGGTATGGCCAAAAAATACACACATGTACAAATGCACACAAGAGACATACACATATACAACATCCATTCATAGAGACAGAGAAAGCAAATACAGCCCTGGACTGTGTGTCAGCTCTGTCACTAACTAGCTAGTAAGTTACTTAACCTCAGTGAAATTCAGCTTTCTCATCTTTAGACTGGGGATGAAAATGCCCAGCCCACATCATAGGTTGTTATAAGGATTAAATGAGATATTGCTCTTAAGTACCTATCTCAGTCCTGCACATAGGCCACAGGTAAGTATCAGCCTCTTTCCCCAATTGGTATGCATGGAGCTGGCTGTCAGTCACCCACTGACATAGCCTCCCAAGCAGCCCTGTCCTCCAGTGCTTGGCCATCATCTGGGCTCTCAGAACATGCACTTCCCCAGGGGTAGCCCTCCTGCCCACACATATTTATGACTGAATTTATCACTGCATCCCTATAGCGCCCGGTGGGAAAGGCAAAACCTATACCCAGAGGAGGTGGAGGGTCATTGTGCAGAGGGAGAGATTCTGGCAGCAAGGCTGGGAGCTGGCACTGGAGATGGCAGACAATGCTGCCTGAGTCTGTGTCTAGGCCGGAGGCACGCCAGGGCAGCAGGCGAGCATCATGGGCTACAGTCCAAAGTCATTGTCTCGACCTAACTCATCAGCCATGCTCTCACAGTCCATGAGGCTGAGCTCCCTGCACACTGCTCTTTCAAACACTGTTGTTTCCAAATTGTGATGTTTCCCCCTTTCCATTACCCCTTTTTGTGCTCTTTTCAGCCATGTCTTTGTGTGAGAAAGCAGAGCTACTGTGGTGGTCTCCCCGCTGCGTCCCTCCAGCTCCTTCTGCTCTGATCCAGTCTTTGTGCCAGCTGTAGGGTGACTGTGACACACACACACACACACACACACAGCCTTCATTCTGGCAGGGTGGCTGTCCAAAGTTGTTTCAACTCAGTCACTGCCATTACCTAAAGCAGTGTGGCCCCTAATTGGTGGTGGGTTTGTCAGGTCTCTGTCAAGGGTGGCTGGCCAGGCCTGTCTTCCATGCACACTCGCCTTTTTATAGCCCAGGCTAGCCAAGAGACAGCTTTCTGATGAAAGGTTAACAAGGCCAGGGTTTGCTCCTCTGAGCAGACATGTTCGATTTCAGGAGGAAAAGCTTGCCAATCAAAAAAGAGAAATCAGGGCCGAGCCCGTGGCACACTCGGGAGAGTGCGGCGCTGGGAGCGCAGCAGCGCTCCCGCCGCAGGTTCGGATCCTGTATAGGGATTACCGGTGCGCTCACAGCGCTCACTGGCTGAGCACGGTACAGCCGGTCTCAAAAAAAGGACAAAAAAAAAAAGAGAAATCAGATTCTGGAAATTCATAAGAATTGAGTTGAAAATTCAGGAGATGTCTGATTAAACATTTAGTATTGCTTTCTTAGGTAGTATTCCTCTTGTTATAGGGAGCTGGAGAGGGCCAGAGAGCTCAGCAGTGAGGGTGGAGCTCCTGATGTGCAATGGAAGGGCTGAGAAATATAAGCAGCCAAAGGAAATCCATATTCAGAATAGCAGCTTGCTTTCCAAGCTGCACCATCTCCATTCAGCACAAACTAAGGATGCTGCAGAAGGTCCAGGGGCCAAGATCAGTCACCCTCCTCGACCAGCCTCCTCCTAGGACTTGAGCACTTTAATGTCACTTTGAGTACCTCTTAACTGGGATGCTCTAAGGGAGTTGTGGAGCGGCTTGGGGATGAGTTGCTCTGCCCCCCGCCAGGCTCCTCACTGAGACCTGAAGAAATGGGTCTCTGTTCCAACCCCAGACACCATGCTAGGTGATTCCAGTGGGCTAGCCTACTCCATCCTCTCAGCCACCCTGTGAGGGTCTCCAATATTATCCCCTCTTGCAGAGGAGACAGGCTCAGAGAGGATGGGGACTTAGTCAAGGCCGTACAGCTCAGAAGCAGCAGGATTCAAAGCCATGTTGTTCATCCTAAAGCTCAGGTTCTCACCCAGCTGTGTGCTGAGAACCTTGCAGTTTCCCGCTGGGTTTGTCATGACAGGGCCAGTGCAGCTGCCTGGGTGGGGGCCTGGGATCCCAGGATGTAGAGCCACAAGTGAGGCTTTGTTCCTGGTTTCCTTCCAGATCTTGGTTGGGCCCTTCTTTATGTTTCTGGACCTCAATTGTCATCAAGACAAGTAAGTTGGTGTTCTGTACTCTGTACATCAAACCCACCATTAGTCACAAAGGCATGCTGGATACATTCCTGGTGTGTGTGAGAGAGTAGAATACAGGATAAAAATGGCATATGTAGGCGTTAGTATTGGTATCAGTTGCCAGTCAAGCCCCAGAGACCAGCGTCAGGGCCTTTACTCAGAATCTACATTAGTCAGGGTACTTTGGGTTGCAAGAGACCCAAAAGAGAAATTGTTGGCTCATACTAGCTCCAGGTATGGCTTGATCCAGGTATCAGATCATGTCAGTCAGGCCCAGTTTTTTTGTTGCATTTCTTGGCATTCTCTCTTCTGTTAGTGCCATTTCTCAGCAGGCCTTCCCCTCCTGGTGACAAGATGACTGCAGTAGCTCCAGACCACATTCTTCTGGGTGCAAGGCCAGCAGAATAGTGAGCGTCACTTGCTAGTAACTCCCACACAAGACATGGATTCACTCCTTGAACCAACTTTGATCATATGCCCACCTCAAAACCAATCATTGTGGCCTAGGGTTTTCTGTGTGCTGTGGGTGGGGCCCGACCTGAAGCACATACCTGAGAGGTGAAGACGGGATGGTTCCTGGAAAGGAAATCAGGGGGCTGTTGTCAAAAGAAGGGAGAAAAGATTAAATTGGTAGTGTGCACAGAGGCCAAACAGGAGACACTGTCCCAGCCCCTTGTCCTCTGACAGCAGAGTGAGGTTCATACCCAGACCTGTGGGGATCCTGAAACCAAGAGAACTTGCAGGGCTGAGGGTCAAAGTCAGACATCAACTAGGGCACCAGATAGAGAGGGGACAGAAGAAACAGCAGGTCGGTGCATGGCAGACCAAGGAAACAGGAGGCAGGGGTCCCAGGGAACAGGGATGGGCACAGCTGTCCACAGTTGCCTGTGATTGCTTCTGGGGAATGGAGTGTAGCAGGGTCAGCTCCAATCCAGGGCCCAGGAGTGAGGAAGGATAGAAGCCAAAAACCTAGGTCATTTGTTCAGCAAATAATCACTGCTACCTGCTCTTTGCTACGACTGTGAAAATAGGGATGACAGTGACACAGTCCCTGACTTCAGGGAGCCCACTGGCCCAAAGCCAGCGGTTCAACTTAATACTGATGGACAGAATTCATCTGGTAGTTTTGAAAGGCCGAGATTTGTGCTTGCGTGATTATGCCATGGGGCATCTTAAAATCCCCTTTTTGCCCTTTTAGTTTGTTTTAAACTCCAGCCAGTCTGGTCCTCAGGGTGGTTCCTCTGCCAGCATCCTTGGGAGGTGCCCATCAGCCCCTCACTGTGGACTTGCTGGAGACCATTGCAAAATAGATGTCAAGTTAATTAACACCCTCACTCTTCATCTGCTTCAAAGAGCACGCAGAGAGCTCATTTTCCTAGGATGGTGGGAGCAGCTTCTTCAGGCTGTCTCCGATACATGGGGAAGGTTCCAAACCTGAGAGTCTAAAGATGGCAGCTGTCGTAGGCTCTTCCAGAATGCCCTGCACCTGGCCCAAGCAGTCCCCTCTTGGTTGCTCCAGCTGGTTGCAATAGACAGTTCTTACCTTTTAAATCATTCCTTTGGCCCAAGGTCTGTATCTCCGGAAAGACTCAGCGAAAATACACAAAGGAGTGGAAATTGGTCTGGCTAGTTGCAGCATGGCTGACTGAAGTGGAGAGTCCAGACAAGGAGGGAGGTCTGAGCTGGGCTCTGCACTCAGGAGCTACATTTTGTCCTCCCTTCCCTTAGATGGAGCTCTTCCCTGTCTCTGGCCTGCCTCCAACTCTCTATGCTCCATGAGGAGCCATAAGGGTGCTATACCTATGGTTTCTAGCACCACCTTTGTTCTGGCAGCTCCTACTGTCCATCTCTAACCCATTCTTGTTTCATGAGCTTCAGCTACTGGAATGTTGGAGTCTGTCCTTGGACTTTCCAAACCTGCCCCATTGCACCCATACATCGCTCATATCCCTGGGGTCCTGTGTCCCTCCCTTCAGCTAGTCTGTGAGGCACAGAGGGCATCAGAAGACATTTGCAAGTATTGAGCTAGGCAGTCCCATGAGCCCTCCAGAAAGTGGCTCCCTCCCCAGGATCCTCTCCCCTGGTTGCCGATTTCCCTACGTGGCCAGGAGAACTTACCCAGGTGTCAGGGCCCTGCCAGAAGTCACCACTCCCAAGTCCACCCTTACCACAGCTGGGCCTTCTGGGTTGGAGGTCCCTGCCGTCCTCTACTTCTGGCCAGTTCCTACGCACCCTGCAAGTCTTTGTGAAGTGCCCCCCACACAGAGCAGGGTCCTGACCTCCCCTTTAGTCTGCAACACATTGTATTAATGCATTCACCAGCTCTTTATGGGCATCTGCTCCAGGCCAGACTCTGGGCTGGGCACTAGGGAGACCCAGCGATGAAGCAGCTCCTACTGCCTCCATGCCAGGAATATCCTTCCTCTTCTGTTCCACCTGATAAGGTGCTACCAACCCTTCAAGCCCTCTCTGACTTCTCCAAGCCAAGTCGTTCCCACATCGCTCTGGGGCAGCGCCATCCCTGCACTTGCTTGCTGGTGTTGCATTTACACAAAGTCCCCTGGCAGGGACAGTATTGGCCTCATCTCTGCATTCTTGATACCCTCACAGGACCTGGCACAGACAAGTTACCCAGTGAGAGTTTGGGGGATGCACGAGTGGTGGGTGAATGAACACACAAAAGTCAGGAAGAGTGAGGGCGTATCTGCTCCTGCTTGTGCCCTTGACCAGCCAAGCAGTTCAGCAGAGCAGAAGGAAGAAAAGAGGGGCCGCTGTCCTGCAGTGCCTTGTTCACTTTAGAATCCCTGCATACGGTGCCGTGTTGTGAGTGACAGGCCTCCTGGGTCCACTGAGTCTATCCATGTGCAGCAGTGAGGCAGCGGGGCCTCTTTGCTAGGGGACCAAACAGAGCCAAAAAACAGCATTTCTTTAAAGGTCTATGTTGGAACCACTCAGAATCCAGCTCCCTGCAAAGGAGATATTGAGCCCAGCAGGACAAGAGCAGGAAATCTGATTCAGCGAGACCAGAGGAGGCATTTTCTCAGATTAGAATTCTCTGCGCCAGAGGTGGGGAGTTTATCACAGTGGGGAAGGAGAAATAAAATGTAAAATACTGAAAATAAGTTATGTCCCACAAGCAAGATCCTCCTAGAGAGTCAGCTCGGTGTCTGTGGCTGCATGGGATTTCCACTCCATGGCCACAGTAGGGTTGTGCCAGGAGCTGCCTGTTGCATATCCCCTATCAGTCCCTAACCACGGGAGAGCCAGGCACTGCCTGGAAAATGATTAACCTGGCCACGCCCAGGGGGAGGGACAACAAGGACTAACCAAGAGATAGAGGGTAAGGAAGGGTCACGTAGATTGAAGTTTTCTTTTCCTTACGTGTGAGCCAGGCCCCTCCACAAGCATCATCTCACTTAATCTTCTCAACAACCCTGTAAATATCGATGTAGTCATTGTTATCCCCAGAAAGCTGATGCTGGGAGGGGTTAAGCAACTTGCCTAAAGTCACACAGTAAGTGGCAGAGCAAGATCAAAACCAGGTCTTTCTGATGCCAGAGCCTGGGCTTACCCTGTGCTTCTCATCAAGCTGCTTCCTCAGTTCCATCTGAGGCATTTGGTTGTGGCCACCAGTGGTGTGGGGCATGTTTAAAATCCAGCAATGTGGCTTAGCACAGCTGTGGAGGTCATGGCCACTTTGTTCTGCTTCTCCCTCACTCCTGGCTAAGACTCATGGCTGCTGCCCGGGCTTGGGACTTTGCTTTATGCCCAGAAGAAATCTGACAGAGCCCTGGATGCCTTTACATGGGGCTAGGAGCATCAATGATACCACCCTTCTGAATGCCTACTGTGTGCCCTGCAATATGCTCGGCAGGGGCCTGCGTGTTCTCACACCATCTTCCCCAGGCTGATGCAGTAGGGTCCAGGACCTTACCCTAATCTCCTGGCTGGTAGGACAGATTCAGATTCAAATTCAGAGCCCTTCTCTCACCTTACTGTCCTGCTCACTGGACCCTGGGGCAGCTGGGCGGGGACAGCAGCTCCCCAGCAGCAAAGGCTGCGTGCCAGTCTCCCGCACACTTTCCCTGAGGTTGCACTGACCAGGTCCCCGATCTAGGTGATTGTTTTGCCTAGTTAGTTTTATTGTGGGTCTGCTTAGTTCCATGTCTTCTGGAATATTGTATTGCATTTTGCTGATACTGTAAGGAATTAAAAAATATAATAAGTTTATCAACAGAATATATAAAAGGGACTTCTCCCAAAGGACCATTGATTAAACCCCACTTTCAGTGCAAAATGTGATGGGGGATTAACACTGTCTGGGAGCAGTTTGAAGTGAATTTCTGGGATGTTGCTGCATGGTTCCCTGGTTACAGCCACCTTTTGGCCTTCCTTGGGTTGCTCCAGTCCCAAACCCCTTCTAGGTGGATCTTGTTTGCATTTTCTGGAGGGGTTGACAGTGAATGTCCCCAGATGGGCAGCTGGTGTCTTGAGAGGCCTGGAGTGAATCTGTCAGCAGAAGTCCAGGAGCCAGACTCTTCAGGTGTGCCCATCCAGGATCATTCTTTCTGCAGAAACAGGAAGAGAGGGAAGTTTTTGCTCCAGGACTATCTACCAAACACCTTCCATTGCCCTAACCATGGTGACCAGCTAAGGATTCTTCTTCCCCTGCTTTCCTCCCACCTTTGTGACTAAAAATTCTGAAGCCTTGGAGTTCTTTGCCAGGCAGAACTCTGAGTTATTCTTTTATGCCCTCCTTAAGTCCTTCCTTCACTCATTCAACATATAACAAGGCATGCCAGGTGCCAAGCCTTGTTCAAGGCCCCAGGGTCACAGGAATGAGATGTGTTTCCTGCCTTCATAGCATTCATTGCCTGGGACAGTTTATAAACTGTATGGAAAGAGAAATGCTACTAGACATGGGGCACCAGTTGGAGAGAGACACTAGGGATGCCTGAGGGAACTAGGGCAGGCTTCCGAGAAGAGGTGACATTTCAACTGGATCTTGAAAGACAAGTTGTGTATCAAGTGGAGCCAGAGTGAGTGGGCATTCCAAGTAAAGAGAATGGCATATGTAAAGGATTCCTGTTCTAGAGCCTGACTTTTCATGGAAAGGGGGTTCATGTTGGGAGACCAGAGGCCAGGAGCTAAACTGTGGGAGAGGCAGTGGCCAGGCCTGGGGGGAGCTTGAATCGTACCCTGTGGGTTACTGAGAGTCAGTGAGGGGTTGTATTCGGGGTAATGCAGCTAGGAACATTTACTCTGGGCCAGTATGGGAAGGGGCGGAAGCAGGTGAGGCAGGAAGACCACCAATGATGCCGCTAACATTCACACAAGAGCTGCTGGGAGCCTGACCAAGGATGCCTCTTATGGGGGTGAATATGAGGGCAAGATCTGCAAGACATTTAGACCAAAAGGACAGAACTTGATGGGTAGCCAGATGCCTTCCATGGGAGCTGGTGAAGTTCATCATAGAGTGGCATGAGGCTGGACACAGGCTACATTTAATGTCCTTAAGGGTGTGCAAGGTCAATGCCCACCCGCACTGCAACCCAGGGTGGAAGGTTCTGCTGAAGGGCAGAATGGCCTGCTCAGAGGAAATAGGGTGGGAGCTGGTGAAGTTCATCATAGAGTGGCATGAGGCTGGACACAGGCTACATTTAATGTCCTTAAGGGTGTGCAAGGTCAATGCCCACCCCCACTGCAACCCAGGGTGGAAGGTTCTGCTGAAGGGCAGAATGGCCTGCTCAGAGGAAATAGGGGAACTCCTTCCACCCTCACTGCCCTGTGGCTTCCTTTTTATGATCTCTGGGTCCTGTAAGCACCAGGATACCCATAGCTTACTCCACTGCCTCTTCCCCATTTCAGGGAGTGGAACGTTGCCAGCTCCTCAGCATCCAGGTCATTTCCACCAAGGATGATGTACAGTATTATGCTAAACCAACTTTACGGGCAGCCCCTTAAAATGCAAGCCTGCGCCCATGTTGGACGGGGAACATCCAGTTGTTTAGCCAATCACTTACAGTTTGTTGCAAAGTGGCAAGAACCACGCACAGGCGTCTTGTTAGGCCTGTTACGCCAAGGGCCCCATAAATAAATCGCATAGTGTGTCTTGGTGCATCACGGCTGAGTATGGAAATAGAGGCATTGTATAAATAATGCATATTTACAAAAATAAATATACCAATACGTTAGCATGTGCAGCCATAACCAAATCACCTGGTTTAACAACTGTGCAAAGCTCTGAGGATCTGCCAAGTGATTGGCTTCCATCCATCAGTGTGCGTCCGCATTAGAAATGACTGCTGAAGGGAGGAGGGCCTACTGCACGCTGACCTTGAGGCCTTCAAATTGAGGCAAGTGGTGAGATTGCAGGTGGGCACCCTGACACACAGTTTTTCTGCCAAGGTGTGAAACCTACCACAGCCGTGTGTTCCTACAGATGTCTTAAGGCCTGCCGCCAAGCAGAAGGCTGATTAGCACCAAGTTGCAGGATGTAATGGGTCGCACCCATAGGAAGATGGTTGGCTGGGGGGAGGAGGAGAAATGGATTTTTTAATTGTGCAGATTTGTGTTAACTGACAAAGAGAGCCAGTGAGTTGACTTTTGAAGTGACTTACCAGAGCCCTGTAACTTTCAGCCATTCACCCTGAAGGTAGGGCTGGGTTTTTGGAAAGTCAAGTTTCCTGTCTCTGCCACCCCTTTTTGAGCTCTGAACCCCACTGGGCATCTGGCTCTAGCATCTGGAGTTTCGAAGAAGCAGCTGACAGAATGGCCACTGGAGTGGACGCCCCTCCCCTCAGATGTAATGGCACAATGCTGGATTTCAGTATTTTAAATGAAAAATATATGCAGTTAGCTGTGCGCTGACAATGTCCTTGAGGATTTGACAGTGAGATTTTCCAGCAGTTGGTCTTCGTTAGGATCCTGGCGGTGTTTAATAAGGCAGTCGAACTGCTGGCACCTTGGGTTCCTGTTTGTTCTCCGAGGGCTCAGGGGCTGCTGCGGTAAGCACATCGACCAGAGCTGATCATTACAAGGGCGTACGCCACCATGAATAAAAATGTCACACGTTTTCCCATCTCACAGCGGTACAAAATGTCAGTCCTGTCAAACACACATTGCAGGGAGCTGTGTGCAGTCCGTACAAATTGGAGAGCTGCATATTCCCCCAGCCTTCTGATATTCTTCATTTGAAGCTGAAGGAAAACAGTTGTTAACCTATTAGCTAGGATTTTAAACTCTGCTGAGGCGGTGGACGGGTAGACTTTGACACAGATAGAAATGTATTCCAAGGTCCAGGAATTCTAAAATCAGGTTCTCCATCCATTTGTTCTGAGGGAAGAAGAAGAGGAAAAAAAAAAAAAAAAAAAAAAAAAAAGCTAGAGAGAATCTATGTTTCCTTTCCTGTCCACCTGGAGTTATGAACTCCAGAGGCAACTTTCTAGCATTTAGGACTTCCTCTCTATTGAATGGGATAACCCATGTGGCCACAGCTATCAAAAGGGGAAGAATGCACTGCTCTTTGGGACCAGCCTGAGACGTCCTTCGGCTCAGCTCTCACAGCAAGGAGAGCAACCGGGCCCAGCAGAGAGAATGGCCTCGCAAGGTGCCTTGTTGAGTGCCTGATCCTAAGCACAATCTCTCCAGAAGGGAAGAATGCACTGCTCTTTGGGACCAGCCTGAGACGTCCTTCGGCTCAGCTCTCACAGCAAGGAGAGCAACCGGGCCCAGAAGAGAGAATGGCCTCGCAAGGTGCCTTGTTGAGTGCCTGATCCTAAGCACAATCTCTCCAGAGACGATCTCTCCCAGATCCCACAGCATGTGCTGCAGCTTTTCTTCCAGGACCACTTTTGATCCTGGACACCCCTTCACCCCCCTGGCAGGTGGGGCACATGGGAACCTCACTCTGGAGTCTGACAACCAGCGATTGAAGCCCAGCCCCACCAGCATCCTAACAGTGTAGTGTGAATTTGGGCAAGAGGCCTCGGTTTTCCTGTCTGTGGAATGGGGATCATAGCAGAGCCTCTGTCCCAGAGTCATCAGGACCAACTGGGATATTCCAAGTACTACCTGGCCCATCAAAGGTGCTCCAGACTGAGGGCCCCCCATTCTCTCTTCCTTTTCCATGAAGGAGCACCTCCTTGTTGCCGTGTGTAAATTGACGCTCACCAGATGGAATCTTCTTCCTTGGCTGTGATGTAATAGTCCCTCTCGTGCAGCATTTTGCAAGGAGCACCCCTCTAGAGTATAGCTTGTTACCTCTGCAAATGCTTCAGGCCCAAAGATCCCGGATCATGATCCCTTCCGGGTGCCCTGCCAAACAGCTCAGGCAGAGAGCATGTGCTATACAACACCAGGGCAGCTCTGAAGCAGAGACAAGCATTTGATCCTCCCCAACAAGCAGGATCAGCTCTAGTCAAGGGTGGACGAAGAGGATTGGAAATAATGACGAGACTTGGGGGACAGCAAGAGCTGTGCCTGCGAGAGCTTGTTGGGCATTTCAAAGGAGACACTCCACAAAAATATCACTTCAATACACTCCTTTTTGGAGGCATATCAAAAGAAGCTCTCTTTTATTTCCATACCTTGCATAATAGCAGATTTCCAGTCCTGAAGAGTAGAGGAGCCTTGCTCTCAGCCCAGAGAGGCCCTTTGTAAAGCTACAGAAAGCTTTGTCTTCCCCTCCCAGCTGGGTCTGTTTCACACACAGGTCAGAGCATTGATGTGGCTACTAGCCAGGAAAATTAACCAGGTGAACTCTTTCCTCGTTAAACAGCGATGGAGTTTGTGAATTTTCTCTCACCCTCTTCATTCTCGACAGAGTCTGGTTGGGGCACATCCCTGGGACAAACCTCAGAGCCTATCCAGCTTTCCCCTCAGGGACCCCTGGGCTGCTTCTGTTTGGGCCAGGTAGGAGTCTGGCGGGAAAGGGACAATTCAGGACACAGTTCAGACCCAAAGGATCTGAGACCCACTTTGGGGCCAGCCTTGAATGCCAGCCCTGTCATGCACCAACTGCCATTGGACAGCCCACGTTCTCCGGCCTCTCTGGGCAGGGTGCCTCCCCTCCCCCTCACCAACCCCAAGCTCTGCACGCGCAGCCCTTGGCCTTGGGCAAAGCTGGTTGGGCCCTGAAGCCTCGGGCATCTGTCCTCTTCCACCTCTTTCCCCGCACCACTCCCTGGTTGGAGTCTGGCCTGTCTCCTGCTCACTTTGACATTTCACTGTCTATGTGGCCCTGCTTTCCCAGCAGTGAAATGAGGATGCTGATCCTCACCTCACAGGGATGTCACAGGGATGGTCCCAGGTGTGCCCTCCCCCGGGGGCTGAGTGAATCTGTGTGTCTATTTCTAAACAACTGCCTATCCCCCACCCATACACAGATATCCTAGGAGCCCTGCCCCAGCCCGTAATTAACTTGAAGTGAGCTCACTGAGCCTCTTCCAAAGGCCTGTCATCTTTCTGCTCTGTGTGACCCTGGGCAAGTCCTTGCCTCCCCCATCTGTAAAATGGGGTAGCAGCCCTCATTCCCTGCAGAGGATTCCCTGAGCTAGCAAATGTGCTGGCAGCTGGCTAGGCATCAGGAGCACAGGTGGGCAGAAAGTACCTCGGCTCTGCCAACAGTGCAGGGAGCCTGGCTCCCCAGGCATCGGGGCCACCCCACTCCCTGCCTGTATACACTGTGCTCTCTGCCCCCAAGTCAGTGCCTGGCAGTTGAGCATTTTCCACCCTGCAGCCCTGTGCAGGGCACCCGCTCATCCATGCCGCCCAGGTAATTAAGTTGATATTCTAACACAGCTTCCCCTCCTGACCTTTTGGAAACAATGTGTTTTGCTGCATCAACAAATTAACTGCAAATCAGATGCTATCCTCATAAATGTGGGCTTCATATCCAATGAGCATATTCACCTGGCCCACACAGCTGACAGATGTAAACGCTGAGAGCCAGGCAGGGACCAGCAAAGGCCAAAGAGTTGCTCTCTTCCCTGGGACCTCCATGTCAATCACACTTTCGGGCTTACCCTCTCTTGTGTTCACATCTCCCAGCAGTCATTTGGCCAGGGCTGGTGAGTTGAAACTATGGAGGCCTGGGCAGGCCCCTGTGGCTGGAGGGGGGTGTCTGTCCTTAGAAACCCACCTATCCTCCTCCCCTCTGTTTTCTACACCAAGGACACCAAGGTCTCTTTTATTGTGTCTGTGATTAAGTCACTCCCATTGAGCTCAGAAGATCCACACTTCCTAGCCCGACATTCAAGGCCCTCTATTATCTGACCCTACCAGCCCCTCCCAGGTCCTGGCCTGGCCCGTCCTCATATCAGCCTCACTTTAGTCTTGCTGGACCATGTGGTTCCTCCATCCCACACACCTGAACCCCCTATCATTTTCATACAGTAGAAGTGCCCTTGCTCTGTACTTAAACTGACCTTGGCATCTCTGTGTCCCACCTGCACTGTCACCCCTCCCACCCCCCTGTGCCTGGTATAGAGCATACTCCACTGTTAAGTGAATGAACAACTGAATCAAGTGCCTCTGTTGGAAAGTACCAGAAAGAGAAGCTCAAATAAGGGAGGAAGGGGAAGACATCAGTCACTTTTCTCTAAGGCACCAATCTCTAACAACAGATTCTAACTTCAAGAAGGGACAAGGACTAGAAAACCGTGTCAAAAAGGATGAATCATGTGCCTCTGTTGGAAAGTACCAGAAAGAGAAGCTAAAATAAGGGAGGAAGGGGAAGACATCAGTCACTTTTCTCTAAGGCACCGATCTCTAACAACAGATTCTAACTTCAAGAAGGGACAAGGACTAGAAAACCGTGTCAAAAAGGATTCCAGATGACTTTGGAAATTGACAAGGATAGCACAATGGGTTAAGAATACCTGCTTGGTTTAATTCTTGCTACTAGCTGTGTGACCTCATATTAGTCCCTTAACCTCTCTGGGCCTTCTGTTTTCCATCTCTGTAATGGAAATAATCCTTTAACTTACCTTACCAGGAAATGTGAGGCTCAGAGTAAAGAAGAGAAATGCTTTGAAAGGAAAGCATCATATAAATAGAAGAGATTATTAAAATCCAGTCTCCTTCAACAAAGCCTTGCTTACAACACACGCCCTTGGAAAACCAGGGTCCTCACATCCACAGAACTTTTCTGGGAAGACCTGTGGGTTCGACATGGGGAAAGAGGATTAGATGCTTCCTTCCTCTCCTTGGGATCCCAGACCGGAGCCTCACGTGGCTGTAGGTTTACCGCTGTGTCCTCCCCACACCGGTGCTGGTAATTTGGGAGTTATTTTCATTTTACAGAAGACTTAACTGAGACTTAGAGAGTTAAATAACTTGCCCAAGTGGCAGAACCAATACTGAGCTCAACTAGAAAAGCCATCACATGAATTCATGTCTTTTTAACCAAAAGTACATTTCTTGGGGATTTAGCCCGCAAATACTTTTTATTTTAGGAACGATATTTTTTGGTGATGTAGGTAAAATCCCACCAGACTACACATTCCTTAAGATCAAGGACTGTGTCTTAGTCTCCTCTGAATCCCTGTGCCCTGGCCCCCAAGTAGTTGTTCCATAAACATACTAGGGAATAACTCTGCTTCCCCAACGAGACATAACTTTCAGGAAGGCAGGCATTTTGCGTTCACCATTGGAGCCTCCAGCCCACCCTATGGCCCAGCTCAGGACATTCCAGCTGAACTGTTGAACTGAACTCTTCTTAGCAAAAGAATTGCCAGAGGCCCAGTCTTTTTGAACTCACATAAGAAACAGCAGTCGGTGTAGCCACATTTTGATCCAGCCAAGGAACTGAGGATCATATATAATGTGATTTCTATGCAAAGGTGCCAGGACAGCTATACCACATCACCCTTTCTTAGCATCTTACAATCCCCCTGGCTTGATCTGCAAACTTCTAGGCTGGGTATGGTCAAGATGCTGATATATAATGTGATTTCTATGCAAAGGTGCCAGGACAGCTATACCACATCACCCTTTCTTGGCATCTTACAATCCCCCTGGCTTGATCTGCAAACTTCTAGGCTGGGTATGGTCAAGATGCTGCTTTCCTCCCACCATTTATAAATCCTATCACAAAAGAACCAGCGCTTCCTGATGACAAAAATAAGTTAACTGTGGAATCTAGAGAACTAACATTTGTTGCATTTTTACCTAAACCAAAAATCATTTGCTGAGCACCTATTATATACCAAGTGCTATGCTAGACCCTGGGGTTAATAAAGAAATGCATGAGATGGTAATGACAGCCTGTGCACTTGCATATGGGGGTGTGGGGTATGGCAGAGATGAAATTGCAGGTGGGTGGTAGGGCTCAGAATCTGGAGGGCTTTGGTCACTTCAGACAGAATTGTCTAGAGGATGTTAATGGGTGTTATAGGGAAAGTGAGTATGTGTTCAAATACATTTGGGAGACAGGACTTTTTAAAAAAGAGTTCGTAGATTTTTTTTGCCTGGTTTGGGTAGGTTTTTTTAATTGCAAGACTCGGCAGCCTCTGCTAGGCTAACAGATATTGTGAATCTCCAAAAGGAGCAAGACAGTAGATAGCATTTCTCAGATGCATCTGGCTGTGGAACTAACTCCGTCTTTTCTTTTCATACAATGCATCTCCCATGATGGTGTTTCTTAACAGACACCTTGGGAGATGCTGGCCTCCCATGAGATGATCTAAGCTGGCAAGTGGCATGATTGGGTGTGTATTTTTTTCAAGTCCACTCAGGAAACAAGTGTAGAAGATGGATTGGGAGGGGGAGAGGCTGGAGGCAGGGAAACCTGCTAATGGTAATAGTTGCTAATGTCTATTGGTGGCACTGTGCAAAGAACCTGCCGCACACATCCTATTGAATCTTCCTAACAGCCCTCTTGGGTAGGTAATGCTATTACCTGCACTTCACAGATGAGAACAGTAAGGCTCAGGTTAAATCGTGGGCCCAGTGCAACCTACAGAGTAAGTGGTGCAGCTGGGGTTCTGTCCTAGACTGTCTAACCCCAGAGGCCACCTCCTGAGCCTTCTGCCATACTGCCACCTAGCAGGGATGGAAATGGCCAGGTCAGAGGTGACAAGTAGTGAGGACAGCGGAGTTAGGGAAGATGATCACCCAGAAGCAGAATGGCCAAGCATGAGAGAAGCAAGGGGTGATTGGGGGCTGATATGAGAGCAGGGCATGTGGACTGAAGGCCGCAGCCTGTGCACCCATGGAGAGGTGGGTTCCCCTCTGTCCTTTTCTTCCTCATGATAAGCAGGGTGAATTGAGGGGCTTCATCTCCCTTTGCCCCCCACACTTCCTGTAAGCCCTGAAAGGGAAAAAACATGAAAGCCATGTGCCAGGTGCTCCAGGTGGCATCCCCAATCCCTGGATAGCCACCAATTGAAAGGTCACCAAGCATGAGTTGGCCCTCACTACCACTTAATGGCATTGGATCTGGGAAGCCTTAGTGTATTTCCATCCAGACATTTCCTTGATGGGCCACAAGGGAACCCAATCCTCCACCCAGTCCCTCGGCCAACTTGGCCCTCAGGCTGTTCTGACAGGCTCTGTGCTGGGCACCAGGGATCCAGGGACAACTGTGACATGAGCCCCCTCCAGGAGTCGGGCAGGTTCAAAAAGTGAGTTCTAAGGCAGGTTTGAGAACCAAATATCACTCCCCCAAGTGAAGGCCTAAATCAGCTCTGTCCAAGAAGAATGTAATGTGGGCCACACGTGCTAGTCACAGGTAGAATTCTAAACGTTTTAGTAACAGCATTGAACACGTGAAAAGAAACAGGTGAAATTAATTTTGATGATATGTTTAACCCAATATATCTGAAATATTATCGTTTCAACATGTAAACAATATAAACTCTTTCTTGTACAGAGTCTCTGAAATCCAGTGTGCATTTTACACTTCAGCACGTTTTAATTTGGACTCACCACATGTGGCCATCAGCTTATCTTTTGGCCAGCGCAGGTCTAGACTGTGTCTAATAGTGACGCGTCTTTATGAACTGAGTGATTGAATGGGCAGGAGCCACCTGGAAGCCTCCAGGGTATATACTGTGAGTCCATAGTCTTTGTCTCATGTGGATTTGTACCTCTTTACTCTGCGTACCCTCTTCCACACCTGTTCAGGGCATCCAGCTGGCCAGGCTGTGGAAAGGACAAAGCTTAGCTTTCAAGCTCAAGAGTTTGAGGGTATAGCCAAGAAGTCTGTGCTCTGTTTGGTTTGATTCAGATCCTGATTTCAAAAGCCAAGCATTTTGTACAAATTTTATTTGTTCATCAAATATTTATTGAGCAGATATTTCTTTCCAAGTACCACACAACCTTCTGCAGGCACGGGGATGAATCTCTCAAGGAAATGGATGTTGAAAAGATAGTGTGGGGGGTGTGGGGTGACATGCTGCTTGATAAATCCCACACAGCAGGAAGCTCTGGGCAGTGGGAGTCTGGAGGCAGCATCTGACCTGGGTGGAGTCTTGAAGGACAAGCACATGTTTGCCAGTCGGGATGGGGTAGGTCGTTCCACCCCAAGGGGCAGGCAGGAGACAAGTCATGAGAGCCCAGTGCCACTTGAGAGTCTGCCCAGGGTGGGAATGAGTGATGGTTGGGAAAGGTCTCTGTGGGACACAGCAGGGCTTAGAGGATTTGGAATGCCAGCCCAGGGCCTTGAGCTGTCACCCAAGGACAGAAGAGGACATGAGAGGTCTTCATACGGCATGGACATATTGCATTTTAGGAGGTCCCCCTTAGCCTATGTGGAGAATGGCAGGGGCAATCGGAGCAGGGAGCCCTGTCAGGAGATGATTGCAGTAATCCAGCCAGAGAGGAAGCCAGAATTAGCAGAGGGGACGGCCTGGGAAAATGGACAGTGGGGGGGAGGGAGTGGGTGGCGTGGAGGATGGCGCTCTGGCTCTGGCCTGGGTGACTGGATGCTTTCTCCCAGGCGTGCGTGGAATGCATCAAACCATCTCAGTGTGTACTGATGTTTTAAGTTTCCACTTTAATGCAGCTGCAAAGACTCCGTCCTACTCGACCACCGCCTCCCAAGATACAGCGCTCAAGGCCTGTGAGTAGCCAGTGCTTCTGCCCACCCCTCCTAACACTGCCTGAGCCACTCTCCCCAGCCTGACTAAACCTCGGGAGTCTGGACTCTCCTGCCTGGCAAAAGAAAACCGGGAATTGGGTTTTTCAGCTTCCCTCTCTGCGTGGCATGAACTTGAACTTGCATTTTCTGGGCTTCTCTCTCCTTTTTCTGAATAAGTTCAGCAACTTGCAAGTCAGAGCCCTAGGTAGCCGGGGCCACTGTGTGGTGTGTTTGCTGTGTGTGCCTCATTTGAGCAAATCTCATAGGCCGAGCCATATTTCTAGTCAATGAGCTTTAAAGGATTGCTCCGAACGCCCCTTCCTCACAAAGGAGGCAGAAGTCTGGCAGCAGGGGTCTCATTCCCGCCAGATCTCAGTTTGGAAACGCATTTGATGTACCTTCCTGAGGGCAGAGGCTACGCCCAGAGAATCTCGAGCCAGCTCGATGGAGACAGGTACTGCTCCCCTGCCAGGCCTCATGTGGAGATCCCCTTCCCACGTAAAGTGCCAAATAAGGGTGGAAAAGCAGGACAAAATACGACAAACCCATCAACACCTGGGAACAGAGTGGGAGGGGGAGAGAGGCCCATCATGTTTTTTAAAGAGAAATGCCATGGAAAAATATTGGGTGTGGGTCCTCTGTTAAGCATCGTGGAATCGTTTGCCCTTGTAAGCTCAGACCTTGGCTGTGCTGAGGCCTAATAACTTTACCAGGTGCCTTTAAAGTGGGAAACCTGCCAGGACCATTTGGTGAGGGCTGTTTATCAAGAGAAAAGTTTCTCATTGTTTGAGGCAGTCGCCACTCAGCGGCCAAGCAGAAGGGGTCAGGCGCGACAGAGCACCCCACAAACAGGTGTCCCCGCCCCTCCCACCCTCTCCAACGCACATGCCCAAATCCATCTTGTGAAGGTGCGGAGGCCGGGTGTGCAGGTGACCAGGCTGAACTGTGTGTCTGTTCTGGACCTTAGGTGCACACAGCCAGTACTGATGGGTAGCTGCTCTCCAGGTAGATGTTGGACATTCCATGATGCAGTTTTCCTTCCCTTCCCCACTGTGTGTGGGAGTTAGAAGGCTGGGATGGAGGTTGGGGGGATTTAGATGGTTCCACCTCTGGCAGTCGTGAGTCTACACTTCCAGCCACACGTGACAACGGATCCATCCTGTGCCCCCATCACACCGTGATTAACCCAAACTCCAATCAGTACGGCTGTCAAGGGGCTGGCATGTTTCTGCTTGCTGTCATAGGAAGGAAGCCACAAAGAGCAGGAAGAAACCACTTAGGGGAGCAGGAAGCCCTTTTGGGGTTGAACTGTGTGATTTAGTGAGCGTGTCAGTACAGTCATAGCAACATGGATTTGGGAAGTCGACAGAGCGAGGCTTGAATGCCGAAGGTGTGCGACTTTGAGCAAGTGCTGAGGCTCTCTGAGCCCCTTCTCTCCCTCTACCGTACCCTCCTTCAGAGAGGGGTTTTGCGAGAGTGAATGTGGATGACATCTGCAGAGTGCCCAGCACAGCGCCTGGTGCACAGTGGGCAGTTCTCTTTCTTCTCCACAGGCTTCTACATCTTCCAGCTTCTGAAGAATGGCCCAGTTTATGAATAACCATCATTTGCCTAGGATTTTATTGTCAGTAGGTCATGTTTGGTCCCCTCACCCAGTTGCCTCACAGTAGCTCAGTGAAGTAGGCATCATCCCCACCCACTTTAGAGATGAGAAAACTGATGCTCGATGAGTTCGCCCAAGTCCCTCAACTGCAAATAGGGTCACCAGACTCTACAACCCCTGGTCTTTCTAGCATTCCAAGCTCCCTGGACCCTCTGTCTCCATGGAAATGGAGATGTACTTAGCATAAAGTACTGGGGCAGAGCCTTCAGTTGAGGAAAAAATCATTCAGCAGCCGGGTGGGCCTCCTGTGTAATCTCTAGGGCAGTTTAGGTCCTGGCAGTGATACAGAGGTAAAGAGAATTAACGTTTAGTGAGCACCTTTTAATGTACCTAGGACTGTGCTGGGTACTTGTACAATTATTGTCTCATTTGTCCTGATGACAGCCCAGGAGGGACAGATGCTTCCCAATTTGTAGCCCAGACCATAGAGATAAGAGGCCAAGCCGGCCTTTGAGCCCAGGCCGCCTCTCTCCACTGCTTCTCCTCTGATGACAGCCCAGGAGGGACAGATGCTTCCCAATTTGTAGCCCAGGCCATAGAGATAAGAGGCCAAGCCGGCCTTTGAGCCCAGGCCGCCTCTCTCCACTGCTTCTCCTTGTTCCTGACCTACAAACGGCCTCCTCTTAAGCCAAAGTCAGCCAGTGGGTAGCTCTCAGAATTCCGCTTAGGGACTAGGATCCAAGGCCAGCAGGGAATCGCTTGGAAAGCATGATTCATGGTAGGATTGTTCCTCCTGGAAAAATTCAAGTATTAGAGATGGCTACAGTGGACCCTGTGTAGTCTCATTGGTTTGGGGACTCACGCAAATTGGAAGGCGGGGTGGGCAGCTGAGGACGTGGAGAGGCAGATGTTGCCATGAAGAAAGCCTGAGTAGCAGCTGCCTCTGTCACTGGGCTGGTGTGGGAGGTGATTAGCCCAGCACTCAGGGCTGCACCCCCTAGGTTTATGGTATGCTGAAGAGGGGCAGGGTGCCTTGGAGGACCAGCTCTCCTGGGCTTGGAATTCAGAGATGCCTGCCCTGCTTTGAGTCACAGCTTGGACCACTTCCTGGCTGTATAACCTTAGGCAAGACCCTTACCTTCTCTGAGCCTTAGTTTAGTCATCTGTAAAATGGGTTTAGCATTACCCACCTAGTGAAGGCAATGAAGTCATATATGTATGAGGTCATATAGTGTTCATACATATTGTCATGAAGTGGGCACATACACCCCCAAACACCTTCTGCTGAACAGGGCCACTGAGAGATCAATTTGGGAGCCCTAGAAGGTGTGTGCGTTCTGGGCCCCATGGTCGCCGAGGCCCTGGGGACTATTCATTCCACACATTCATGCCCGCATTTCCAGTAGACACCACTGCACATCAAGTGGGAAACTGGGAGATATGGGGTATAGCACCCGTCAATGGCCTCAGAGAGGACAGCCTGACAAGCTCCTGTGTCAGGAGCCATTGGCCCCCAGCCGGGTTTTACCGGGTCACTTAGCTGCAGACATTCAGGGCAGAAGCACAGCCAGTGGCCTGGGGTGGTGAGGGCAAGGGGGGGCTAGCCATTCGGCCTTTCTGGAAGGAGCTTTGTAGCCTGGCACCTGTAGCTGGAGTTCAGATATTACCAAAGGATTTGGGTTTTCTTTTTAAAAAGACGAAAAAGGAAAGAGCAGAAGAAAACCATGCTGGTGTGTCACGGACTAAGGGGAGTGGGTTGGGGCTCACTGGAGAGAGGAAGCTGCCGTCGGCCCGCATGTGAGGCACTTTATAAGCTCTGTATTTATTATTTCTTGCTCACCATTAAAAGCAAATGTACTCGGTGCTTTTGTATTCAATACACATTTAACCCTGCCGACTTAGATTTCTCAGGTTTTAAATCCAGTGGGGAATTGGCTGGCTTCCCAACTTTCCCCTCCAGTCCCCGGTGCTTTTGTATTCAATACACATTTAACCCTGCCGACTTAGGTTTCTCAGGTTTTAAATCCAGTGGGGAATTGGCTGGCTTCCCAACTTTCCCCTCCAGTCCCCCTTGAACAGAGCTGGAAATCCCTGTTTAGCATTTTCTTCCTGGCGCTGCTCTGGGATCCTAGCACTGGTGGGGCCAGTCGGTGTTGTGTGTGCCTGTGGTTTCTTCCCTCATCCCCAGCCCCCACCCTCCCTAAGCACCCCGAAAGACGGGTGTGATCGCTGAAATATGACGGGAGTTGTCCACATCGTCTTGTGATTCAGGCTTAATTAAACCATTTTGTCTGTGTGTGTCTGTGCTTGGCTGTGGTCTGCCGCCGTGTGTGTGTGATTCGTCTATGTGACTTCAGGTCTTGTGCATTCCTCTGAGAGTGTATATTTGTGAGTTTGTGTGTACGTTGGAGTCTCAAGGCCTTGGTGTATCTCTGGATGGTTGTCTATGAGTACAATTCTGTGTCTGGCATTGTCCACACCAATCAGGTGTGTGTGATTCCAGGTGTGTCTTTAACTGTGAGAGTGACTGTCTCCGGGTCTGTTGTGTCTTTCTCTCCCTCCCCTGCCTTCGCTGACTTGCTGCTCCCCTCCCCCTCTCTCTGCTCTGTCTGTTTTATCATCCCTAATGAAGCAGTCTCCTCCATCGATCCTGCTGATTGCCAACCCATTCCTTTTGTTTGTTGGCGCTGAGCCATTCAGCGGCACTCTGACAGCTCAGCTCGTCTAATTAGCTCTGTTGTTCTTTTTCCCCATGTTTCACCACGTTGCAAGTTCAGTTGAAGTTGCCACAAACTTAATCCCCCCATTTCAGCCACAAGTTCACATTCTTAACCCGCCTTTATTGTAGCAAGGAGCAGCCATGTGCAAGGACGAGCTGACAGGCCTTAATGTCTGACCTTTCTTGGAAGCCCTGACCCAGGGCCTCTGGGGCGGTGGCAGAGCTGCTCCTTCACCCCAACAGCACTCCTGCCCTTGTAGCGAGCAGTCTGGGGGATCACTCCAGCCAGGTGATCCTGTTTACAGCTGAGCCGAGAGAGGCCTCTGGCTCTGGCTGGGGAAACCAGTTCAGAGAATGGGTGGCGGATACAGCCATTGGTTTATTTCAGAAAATGTTGACTGAATGCTGTGTGGCAGGCACAGTTCTAATAACAATGATAATGATAGCAACAGGATGATGTACTTCTTAGATTCCAAGCAACAACATTCATTTGTTTCTGAAAATCTTGCTGAGCGACCAACCGCTATGTACAGGCACTGTGCAGGATGCTAGGCAGGGATGAGATCATCCCAAAACTCATCTTCTAATTCAGAGAACCCCCACCCCCCCACAATCTGCCTTTTGTTATTGACAGGAAGAGGGCGTTCAGGTCACAAAGAAGCAAGAGGAGCATTTATTGAGCCCCCACTATGTACCAGACCCCATGCTGTGGCTTTCCCTGCATCGTGTGGTTGAATCTTCACAATAACCCCATAGAAGGAAGCAAGTTTGGTGGAATGCATTTGGCTTTAACCACATCTCTGACTTGCCAAACAAGGCTGAGATCAGACTGGCCACTCCACAGTAAAAACTTTGGTTAGATCAGACGTGTGCAGACCTGAGGGCTGGATGAGTGTCCGTAAAGACTTGTCCTTTATGCAGCCAGCTTCTGTAATCTGTATTCCTAATCCATTGCACTATGTCACCCACAAGTTGCTGGTGGGGTGGGGGGTGCAGTTCAGGGAAAAGGCAGGCAGGAAATGAAGCGTGCACATGAAACTCAGCAATTACGGCGTCTTATCTGCAGAGAAAGAAAGCCCCCTGCACGGGGATGCTCGGTTCTTATTGGCAATGAAATTCACAGGTCGACTTTCCTAGCTCTCTCTGTCCTCTCTGGCACTGGAAATGTTTAGAGATGACAGTGCCATATTTAAAGCTATATAATGTTGATTGGACCAAAAGAGTATCCTTCTGAGGGCAACTAGAAATTCTTAGCCTAACACCCATCGTGGGCTCTGGTGGGGAATGGGGGCATCTTTTTCTATGGGCAGAAAAACCTATCTTGTCACGCTGTGGGATTAGGGTGCTGTGTACTTCCTAATACGCCCCCCGCCGACCCTCGAGCCAGGTCAGCACAGTGAGCAGAGCCTCACGAGGTGCACAGCATCCAGGCCGGGCCCTGCTGGGAACACAGGCACAGGAGGCCTGGCACGCATGCAGATGGTTTTCACTGGCGCACTCTGCTGCTATTGTTTACTTCCCTTCTCCCATTTAGAGAGGAAAATAAGAATCCTATAATTCAGTTGTAAAAAGAGCAAAATAACTAGTGTGTGTACCCTAAAAACAAGTCTGAGTGAAACCTTTTTCTACAAAACCAGTTTCTGGGTTCCAGAGGAAGGTGAGAGGGACATTTTCTTTGATAAGGGCCTCTGTGTCCCAGGTCCTATATGGACATCATCTCATTGAACCCTCAGTGCAGGTCTACAAGGAGGCTGGTGGAATAGTGCCCATCTTGCAGATGAGGAAACCAGGCTCTTCCAGATTTCCAATCGTTCTGATTTGTGTAGGCCACAAAATTCCAGTTAACATATCTCTGCTGCAAAGTAAATGGTGATGTTTCCATGGCAAGCGGGGCTTTTGTAGCCTATATCTTGAAAATCCCTAAACATTTCTTTTGTTTAGGGATTTAGGGCTGCTTATTCAAATCTTCAGATGTTCCGGTGTGACTTTCCCAACTCACCCCTACTTGGGGCTTTCTTCGTGCCCGTTCTAGGTGCGCCCACCCCGTCCACATGTCATTAAGAGACCGAAGAGCAACATCACAGTGGAAGGCCGGAGGACATCCGTCTCGAGCCCTGAGCAGTGAGTCCCCCCTGCTCCCCTCCCCTCTGTCTGTAAGAACCCAGCAGGGCCAGCGCTTTGTGGAGCCCACACGTGCAGCCCCAGCCTTTGAGAGGCTTCCCTGGGTGTTTCACAAAGAGGTCAGTCGGGGAGCAAGGCTTGATCTTCAGCGTCGGCTTCTGCCGGCTGCAACACCCGCAGGAGGCCCCGGAGGCAGGCAGACAGGCACCTGGGCTGGGTGTCTGAGTGGTGAGGTCCAGAGAGTTCTCAGACAGACTCAGAAGAAGGTCCCAGGCCTCTTATGCTGAAGATGTACAGTCAGCAGGTGAGGATTAGGAACCTGGGCGAGGCGGCCAGCTGTTCAACAGCGGCCACCACCTCCTAGGCCTGGTGGTGCTTAAGGTCTCAGTGGCTCACATTTATACACAAGAATGTCCATAATCACCGCTCCGCCCTGACCAGGACTGTGGTCCTGTGCCATAGTGTTTGTGTTATTGGGAGTTTTCTCATCTACCTGGCCTCAGACCTGGAGCTGCTCAGGGGCAGGCACAGGGTGTCATGCCCAGTACCTCACATAGGACCACCTTAGAGTCATTTGCTGAGTAACTATTGTATAGACGAGGTGAAGGAGCCAGGCAGGCAGACAAGCAGTGGCCAGAGATGGAGCTGCCTTGAATGGGGTGAGGCTGAGCACTGCAGACAGGCCTGACTCCAGAGCCAGCTGGAGAAGGCAGCACGGCTTCCGTCTGTCCCCGATGCACACAGCCCTTAATCTCTGCCCAGACAACTCAGCATCTACTCATTGGCTCCTGTGATGCCTTGAAAAGTGCACAAATTCATCCTGGTCTAGGGCCATTGGGAGAATCAGAAAAATCACTGCAGGGACTCTGAAGTCTTCTGGGTTAAAAGGCGAATGCCCTCACTTCTGGCCTGCTTTCAGAAAATGTCTCAGAGAAAGAAGTTAAGGGAGATGGCAGGTCCTAGCCAGAATGGGAGCCAAAAGGAAGAAATAGTTCTGAAATGTCAAGCTGTGACCTGACCCAGGCTGTTACACTTCAGCTCTCCCAGGATTCTCTGCTTTACACTATGGGTACTGCTTGAGACCACCGTGCCTTTATAGAACCAGCCTGCCTGGGCAGACCCCTGACTTTGTCCAGAAAACTCTGGGAATGCATGCACATGTGTGTGTGTGTGTGTCAGGACATGCTTGGTTATGAGAAATTTGGAAGAGAGGGCTCCTGAAGTTTGGGTGTAGGTTTAACTTTTACTTTGCACAGTAGGATGGTGGAAACATTGAGGGATTTGTCCCTGGCCATGACTGCTGTGGATTATGATTGCCCCCTTGTGGACACAATGCTGCATGGCTTCAGAGTTCCCCAGAACTTAAGGATTTCTCCTGAGGGGGAAGAAATTACTCACATTTCTTTAAAGTCGCCTCTTTAAATCTGGGCTATGCCTTTTAGACACTGTACTGGGATACAGAGTCATGGGCCTATAGCTCTGAGATGTAAACCCAGAATATCCTTGCATTGCACAAAAACACCCAGACCAACAACACTTTACATCCTATAGAACAACATCACCTGTTTTGTGGCCAGGTTCCCCATTAGAGGTTAGACTTCCTAATCACGTTTATTTATGCTGTTACTTTTCCAGACCCGATGATATGGGGGATGGCTCTCTAGTGTGTACCAAAGAGCCAGTGTCTGATAATCCCATTGTCCTGGTTATTTCCTGAACTGTGTTGGTATCACTTTTAGTTTCTATTTGCAGTATGCCCTGTTTTAGCTTTCTCGTCGGGAAACATTTGGGGTTGAAATGAACCAGTGGGAGCATGGGGGCTAGTTTGGAGGGTTGGCAGCTAACAGTGATAGAAAAGAAATGACAGGTTTTCTGTGACCATACATCACAGCAGCTCTGACCCATGAGGAGATAGAGAGGTACGTCTCAAGGACGTCATTCCAAGGGTTTCTTTTCGCATTTTTTTAATGAGCAGGGGGAGAGGCTGTTCTCCCATAATGCCAGCGACAGACATTTCTGGTGCAACCCGGGTGTTTTCCTGTGTCTCTTCCTATGCTGTCTCCCCACCCCCCCATTGTGCTCCTCCACTTCCAAATGCCATGTCACAACAGCACTTGGATGTGTTTTTGTCAACTGTCATCGGCTCCAGCTGGCAAGACCAACTTCTTGAAACACAGGAAGCATCCAGTGGAAAATATTTTAATAAAACAGACTCCTCATAAAATATTGTTCTGGGGAGGGGAAGAAAGTAGCTCCACCAATCTGTCAGCATTGTGTTGGGAGACGCAAGAAGACAAGCCAGCAGGCAGGAGCCACATACTAATGCGCCTTTGTTGCGGGTGATTCTGTGTTGGGCACATGGACGTGGTGCCTGGCCTTTAATCTGGTCTGGGTTTTCTTGAATCATGGATCTTTTTCTTCACTGGGAATATCAAAGTGCATTGGAAACTTAGAGGATTTGGGCAGCAGACAGCATCTTTGAAGTTGAGAGGGCCAGCCAGTCAGCTCAGTTGGTTAGAGCGCTGCCTTGTAACACCGAGGTCAAGGGTTCAGGTCCCTGTACCTGCCGGCTGCCAAAAAAAAACAATAAATGAAGTTGAGGAAAGAGATTCCTCCTGACTTCTTGCCACTCTCACTTCCAATAGCACGTTAAGTAATTAACTTTGTGGACAGCAAGATGGAGCTGATGAAGACTAAGACTGTCTCCTGTCTGCGCCACACATTCTGGGGTCCATCGAGGCCCAGTAGCATCGCCATCAGCTCTCTGGCCAGTCCGTCACTGAAGTTCATTTCCTCCTTTCCAGCTCTCATCCATGCAGCCATTGCTCCATCTGTCCTTTCACGCATCCACCCCTTCAGCAAGTGTCTTTGAACGCCTACTAGGTGCCAGCTCCATCGGATTTTTAAAAGGAGGCCTTAAAAGGGAGTTCCCATGCTGACTCTTTTGTTGACTTGAATTTCCTAAGTGAAATTTTATGTCAAATTTTATTCCTCAATCGGGTAGATTTCCTAGCCCCTTAAAAGCGTTTGTTGGCAAATGGAAGAAAACTTCAGAGATTTCTGGGGAGAACATTCCCTATGTTTTTTAGTTAACATTAGTTGGATAATATTCAGTTAACATTTCTCTTCAGGAAGTATTAGCTACTTTCGTTATTATCCAGAACAGAGCTGATGGAATGCTGGGGGATTCCCTAGGATAAGAGTTAGGGTTGGGCGGGCTCCTGCAGGAGAGGCGTGGGCTAGAGGCCAGCCAGCAGGAAGTGCAGTTGAGCAGCTGTTACGTTCCAGGCTGTCTTGGGCTAGCAGTTTCCCCTTCCACTGAGTGGGAACTCAAGCTCAGAAAAGGTATTTGACCAGTGTTCCCAAGATCTAGTTGTCACCTCGGATTCAAAATCCTGCTTGGTTTTATTCTGTCCATTACTCTGCTGCTTTCCTTGGTACAGAGTGTGTGGGAGTCCATTTCTAGTCTGGCTTTGCCCAGAGAGACAGCTCCATGTCCTAAGATGACTTGCCCAGCACACCACCCTTCCTCTCTGGATTCCTGGAGGCTGGAGTTGGGAACCAGAGCTGCTCAGTCATCTTACTGCCAAAGAAGCAGTGTCCACTGGTGCCTGAGTGTTTCTACTTGGGGAAGGAAAGAGAAGTAAATTTACTGAATATCCCTTAAGGTTGTGAAAGGTAGGTGGTGGCTTTCCCATTTAACAGATGGAGAAACTGAGGCTCAGAGAGAGACTTTGAGTGAGTTACCCAAGATCTCAGGGCTAGAAAATGGTGGGGTTGGCTATCTGATGACAGAGGCCCAGTCCTTTCTTCTCTACTGTCCAGGCTCTTGGTAAGAACCTAATTATGCTTCTGTGCTACTCTGAGTAGTGAGGACAATGGCCACTGTGGTGGATGCAGAGAGGTTCACGGCGCCCACCCATTAAAGGTGGGTCTTGCTGGGTCACTCAGAGTGTGCACTCCTGCCAGGCCTCAAGTTATATCCCTCTTTGGCTTGCCAGGTACAGGGAATTTCCCACCCAATGTGAGGCTTAGAAAGAGCCAACAGCAAGCCCTGTAGGGCAGCACTGTGATCAGTACCACCTGTTCCCCTTAGGACCGCACCCTGTGTGCAGTCTGAGGCCAAGACAGGGAGTGACCATGCTGATCCCAGTGCTTCTCTCCACCAAGTAGCCCATCGTTTGTCCCCTGCTGGGAGGCGGCCGTAGGGGCCAGGCGCAATAGCCCACACAGAGTTGTGAGAGCACAGAGGAAGATGATCCTGTGCTCCCACTGCCTGTTTAATCTTCACAGCCTGGGGATGGCTGTCTTCTGAGTGTTAACGGTTAAGGGGCTTGCAGTCAGTGGTGGATCTAAGAGCAGCCCAGCCCTTTAGAGTGCACACCTTGTCTCCCAGTAGGGAAGACACAGAAAACCTTCCAGTCACACGAGGGTCTTGACTGGTGGCATCCTGATTTTTTGAAGTTTCACTGCACTAAGTAAGAATGGTCCAGATTCGGCCTCTAGGGGCCCATGGACTGTTGCCCTGCTCACCTCTCTGGCCAGATCCATGCAAAATCTGCCCTTTTCAAGTGACTTTTGTTTGTAAAAATAATCCAGTGGCCTTATAGACAATCTGGAAATTAGGTAAGAGAGACAAGTTCATCCGAATCCCATTACTTTAATTCAACTACTTATTAGCATTGCTGTAGATTCCCTGCCAGCCTTTTTCCTGTATATATTTTACAGAGCTGCAACCTCCTACCGATATCCCGTCCTATGGACTTGTACCAGGTATCTTTGTAGCCTGCGGGACCCTTGTGTGTATGTTCGTAGTCTGCCTAACCGTGCCCCTCATGTTGGATCTTTAGGTTATTTCCAGGGTTCATTAATATGAAAAATGCCAGGGTAACCATCCTTTTTCTCCAACTTTTCCTCATTTTAGATCATTATAAGAAATGGAATTATTAACAACTTCCATTAACTGAGAATTATGTACTAAGCACTTTATATACACCATTTTACTTAACTTTCACAAGAAATATGTGGGAGTGGGTATTATGAGCTCTATTTTATAGAAGTAGCTGAGACTCCAAGAGGTGGTCACTGCCCTTGGTCACACAGCTAGTTAGTAGCAGGGCTGTGCTTCAGACAGGTTCCTTCAATGTCAAAGCCTATACCTTTATAGTCACATAGGAAGAGTTCTGCTTCATTATTGTCAAACAACTTTCCATAGGAATTGTACCCCTTTATACTCCTACCAGAACTGGACTCCCCAGAAATCTGGATCTGGTGAACCCAGAAGAATGTGTGGCCGGTATTAGAAATCCTTCTGGACAAGGAAAAATTCTCCAGGTTGTGCTAGCTGGGTAGACAGTCTGTACACCAAATGGCCAGCTCACCCTGCTTAGGAATTAGTGTCTGATCTTCTGAATTGCACTGTATGACCCCAGCACCATGGCCCCAGAAGATTGAAATAAGATCAGAAGAAGCTGCCAGAAGCATTTAGTGAGAGCTCTGCAAGGTGCTTAGAACAGTTTGCAGTTGTCTCTCTTTGGGCCAGTCGCACACATGCTCTGGCAAAAGATGGCATGCTGCAGCTGCACATCACACATGCCTCTGTCTCCTGCAGACCCGGGCTCATCATGGCCCCAACAGTTCAGTGGCTCTGGGCTGTGGCTTCTCAACAGGGCTAGAGCCCCTTTTCCTCCTGCACAGCTGCAGAGCTGCCCTGGGGTTGTGGCTTAATAATCTGGATGGTGACTTGGTCCATGGGCAGGGCTTGGGCATCTGCAGACCTGGGTCAGCATCCAGCCTGCCAGCTACCAGTGCTGCAACTCTCAGCAAGTCACCCTGCCCTCTTTTTCAACATGGTGCCTAGTAACATCCCAAGAAACATGGTTTAGGAAAGTGCCCACAGGAGGCACAGAGGCATGCTAAGTTAGCAGCTTAGCCTCCCCTCCTGCCTCGTCCTGCAGTGACTGCCATAGCCTCAGTGCTCTGACCCCCTGCACATACCTCCCCCATGAACCACCCACTTCCCTTCCCATGCTCCTAATCCCTTGAGCTTCCCCTGATGTAGCACTGATCTACCATGTTGCCATTTTTCTCTTTATATCTCACACACACATGCACATACTAGTAGTCTGTGAGCTCCTCCAGGACAGGGGCTGTGTGTCCTTCAGCTTTGACTCCAGCTCCCAAACCAGAGCCTAGCCTAGATCTCTGCTCAGAAATGTTTCCTGACTGACCGGACAAAGGAATCAGGCAGCAGGGTGCAACCTGAAGATGCAACCCCAGCACCCTGGAGATGGGGAAGGGTGTCAGTTAACAACGACAAATATGTAAAGAACACCTTCTATGCGCCAAGTATGATTGGGACATGAACATGAAGCTGGCCCTCTAAGAGCCAGGAGCTGCAATCAGCTCCAGGAGCAAGTCTCCTAGATGCCATGTGGGCCCTGGACCCCAGGGCTAGGGGCAGCTGTCTCAGCTCCACCCCTTGCAGGCTTCCAGAACCCATTCCCTGTGCAGCCAGGAGTCCAAACACCCAAGCAGAAGGTCACAGACCCAGTTAGCAGGGGGAGAAGCTCCTGACCTTACACATGTGTGCATGCACACACACATGGTGGATTCTGGGCCCTGGAGACAAAGCCAAGCCTGAAGCCAGATATGGAACCTAAGCCCAGACTATACAAGCGAGAACTGCCAAGGAGTCCCCATGGATCTGCAGCAGCCCGGGAAAACATAGGACCCACTTGTCTCCAGCTACTTTTGCCTGGCCACTTGGAGGGGAGGACTTTTCCCAAGAGCTGTCACCATACGGGGAGTTAATTCCAGCTGGACAAGCAAGGCTTTAGGATGCTTTAGGAAAAGGGAGGTCCCATCCTTGAGATGTTACTGATCTCATTCCCCTTTGAAAGGCTTTCCATCCCCACCGAGACACCTGCCTCTTCCAGAGTCCATGTCACCATTTCTCAAATGCCTGTTGCGTGCCCAGCGCATTCTCATGTGTCACCTTGGTTCACCTCCCTGCCCTCAAAAGAGCTTTGCAGCCAGGGCCTCATTAGCCCCATTCATCCATGAAGGAGCCAAGGCTCTGGCAGGTGAGAGGACTTGCTCTGGGTCCAGGACACACTCCCAGGTCTGCCAGGTCCCAGGTCCATGGCTACCATGGTCCCCAGAACTCAGTCTCAGGCCTAGGCTGTCAGCAAGCAGAGGCGTCCTCAGGGGGAGGGGCCTGAGTTCTACACAATTCACACAATGTCTCTTCCCAATAGCTGAAACTGCCCCCAAGTTGTCCCCATCCTGATCTTCCCTCCACCAACAAGCCCAGAGAGTAGGCAGGGGAGTGAAGCCTTGACCTGTGCTTGGGCCTCTCTGCCTGCCAATGTCCAGCCAGTGGCCTTGGAAGGACTTCTAAGGGCATGCTAGGTCATGGGTATGGACATGCAAAATTGGCATTAGTGATTTTTGTTGAAAGAGGGAAGGAAAGAATGAATGAACAAACATACAGGTTGAGAAATAATTTAAAAGATGCATAAATGAAGGTTGGAAAGGCCAAGGGCACAACCAGCCCAAGAGAGAGATTGGGGCAGTCCAGCCATACGGCCTCCTGCCCCTGCGTGTGCCTGCCACTCCGAGACTCCATGTCACCCCGACTTTGCACGTCATCTTCAGTTCTTGTGCTGGCTCAAGGCCCTCCACCCTGGTCCCTGCCAACCCCTGCAGCCTCTTCTCTTGAACTCCCCACGCCAACATCAAGTCCCTTGTGCCTGCTCCTCTCAAAGACACCGCCAGGCTGTTGTGCAGCCTCCACTGGCTCCAACATCATCTCCTAAGTGGAGCTTCATCCGAGAGCCCCTGAGCCAGGCACACCCCACCACTGTTCTCTGGCAGAGCGAGTCTCCAGAGGGGTGGGAACTATCTGGTCTCACACCCTCCCCCATTTCCAACAGACCAGTTCCTCTGACAGGTACAACATCCTCCTGTTGGTAATCATGACTCATTACAATGATGATGATTCTTGTTTTTAAGTAGCTATTCATATACAGCTGAGTGCAAACGTCCTGTGTATAGCAGCTTCCTATGTCTGCCCTAGTTCTTCCTCCCTGAGCATGGTCCTAGCCCTTATCCTGGGTCACTCAGGGAACAGCTCCAGTCCACTTCTGGAGCTGCCTCTGCGGTCTTGTGCCAAGCTTCCCCCGGAGACCCTCAGTCATGCTTCAGAGCCTTTTTCTAGCATTTTTAACCTCTAGGCATGCTAAGGGTGTGGTCTAGAGGCCTGGCCTGGGTCATGGTCTTGCAGAGCAGCATGTAGACTCTCCAGGTGGGGTTTCTCAGGTGATTCCACTAACATGTGCCCAACCGAGGACCCCTAGCCCTGACTGGAAGGTCTGCAAAAACAGGGACCGCCTTATCCATTCTTGAACAGCCATGGAAGACCCCGTGCAGGATACAAACAGTCAAAATCTATTTGTTGGCACATGAGCGTGGCAGGTAGATGATAACTGAATATTCACTATGTGCTGGGCACTATGCAGAGCCCTTTGCAAATATTTCCATTTCACTTTTGTAAGACCCTCAGGAGGGCTTACATAGACTCTCCATGTTACAGATAAGAAATCGAGGTTCAGGGAGGAAAGTGACTTTTCCAAGGTCGTCTGGATAGGAAGGGGACAATGGCAGGAGACAGGACAGACAGGCTTTCCCTAGGGTAAGCAGGCAGGGCTGGGCGCCGTCCTGGGGCCTGTCCTGGCTCATCAACCCCTCTGGAGCCCCAGGACGGAAGAACGCAGAGTGGCCAAGACATTTACAAAGTGAAGATCATTTGTGCCGGAGTGAGGTGATCCTTTAAAAAATGATCACCAGCTCCCCTTCATTACCTCCAGAGACCAAGTCCATGCTGATTTTTTCCTGTCTTTATCTCAAGTACATTTAAATGTCAATTAAATTTGAAATATCCACATTTGTCAGCATTTCATTTTGGGCCAGCGTGACGTGCTGCTGATTTGTCCACGCGATGTGACACATGAAAAAAACTCTCGAGATGCAGATCTTCCTCATTAAAAAATAAGCCAGTGCGATCCCGGCATGGCAGAGAGCACAGAGCACGTCCTCACTTCCTGATGCCGTGTCTCTGACATGGTATTTAAAAAGGAACAGCCTCGCCTGTCACCACTGTCACACGCGCATGCTAACCGGCGACACGTTAAACCAAACATTAGAAAGGGTTTGGGAAGTCATCTGCATGGGAACTCCGCGTGGAGACAAAGTGGACAGAGGCGGGAGCAGCTGAGGGGGCACATGGGGTCCAAACAGTGACGGATAGCAACCCTTTCCTTCTCGCCAAGATTCCGGCAGCCCTCGCTGGGTAGCCAAGTTTGCCACGATCTGCCTTTTCACAGACAGCTCTTTGTGTGTAATAAAATCTAGGCAAGTGGGTGGCAGACTGCAGGGTAGTAGCTGAATTGGGTTAATGAGGGAAGAGGTGCTTTTATTTTCATATTCTGCCTTAAGCTAATAAAAAATTTAAACCTGGACGTTTTCGATGGTTCGTCCTTTATCTCTGACAAATATCTGACTGTATGCTTCATGGAAGAACATGAGCAGCTGAATTTAAATAAGTTTATTTTGAAATCTCACCTTTCATTAATAGTAGAAGGGGAAACGCCCTGCCTCTTATTTCATTGTTTCAGATCCAGGAAACTGAAGAGGCAGGATTCCGTTGTGGTTTAGAGTCAGGCAAATCCAGTTTCAATTCACGGCTGTATCTTCAGCTGCTGTGTGACCCTGGGCAGGTATCTCCATCTCTCTGAGCCTTGGCTGCTTTTTCTGCAAAATGGGAATGTGATAAGGAATTCTTGAGAACTGTATGGGCAGCACCTAGCCCAATGTTTGTAAGTACTGCTAGTGTGATCTTTGTCATCCATGCGGCCTGGAACTGACAAAGCTCTGATCTGACCAAATCACAGGGCTAACATCTCACCTGCATGCCCTGTCACTCTCCAGGAACAGGTGGTGTGCTTAGGAGACACCCTGGGCTCTTGTTGAAGCCACTGCCCAACCAGGCTGGCCTGGCCAGGAGAGCCAGCTGGAGAAGGCAAGTGGCTTGTGAACTGGAAGTTGGGGCTCCTCTCTTCCCCCATCCCTACCCTTCAACCCCCTCCATGATCACACCAATGTGGGAGGCACTGGATTTTGACAGTGGTCTGAACAGCAGCAGCCTGATCTAACAAAGCCAAGGTCCAGTCCAGCACAAAGGCTCTTTGCTCTCACATGAATCCAGAAATTCCTGGCAGGTTTAGTGGCGTTTCGCTAACGTGTCAAGCAGTGATCTGTGCTTTCTTGTCAAAGCCGGACGAGGGGCCTGTGCTAGGGCCCTGGGGGTGGACAGCCTGAGCAGAATCCCTGCTTATCACTTCCTGGCTGGGTTGTGTGGTCGCTTCTGTCTTCTTCACCAGTGACTTCCCCACTGCTCAGCTGGGTCTGCTCACAATGAGTAGGCAGAAAGTGCCTCATGGTTGGGTGCACAGATGGATGGACGGACTCATGAAGGTCTCGTCCTCTATAAAATCAGCATGGTGACACCTTCCTGCTAGGCTGTTGTGAGGGGTAGAAATAACATATGTAATTGTTAACTGGCACCGTGCCTGCTTGTGGATGCTGTCGTAAACACTTTCCCCAGGATTCTGCCTGCTCCTGTATACCTGACATCCTAACCCAAAACATGGTCCCATTCTTCCTGTCATAGCATCTCGGAGGACAGATGGGGAACCCAGAGAGGGGACACTTTTATACCACAGCCACAAGCCGATGAAAGGAGCTCCATGATGTGGCAGGGCTCCGGGGGGACGGGTGAAGTGGGGTCTCCCCAGCAGGTGGCTTTCATTTATTCCATCGCAAACTTCCATGGCGCTAATGCTACATCCCAGGTGGAAAGAAAAGCCGCGGGAACCAGGCCTCGGCCTTAAGGAGCTCAACTCAGAAATAGAATCGCAAGAGGATAAATGGTATCTGTGAAGCACGAAGCCACACAGCCAGGGAGAGCTGTCTCCATCTAGGGAGAAAGCTCTAGCTGAGAACTCCAGCAGCTTCCTAGAAGTGCCATTTGAGCAGAATCTTCAGGAGTGAAGAGCAGTCAGTGCACCAGGCAAAAGAGATAGGACGGGTGGAATGTGGAAGGGCCACGGGTGCTCAGAGGTGGGAGCGTGGCTAAAGTGCAGGGGGAGTTTGGGAGGGGACCACAGAGTCATGTGCAGCACAGAGACCGCCCTGCTTGGAGCTCAGACTTGGCAGCGTCCTCACCCCACCCACCCAGCATGAGCTCCCAGAGTGGACACCTCCAGGGCTGCCCACCCTACGCCCCTCACCTGCTCAGAAGAGTGGTCGAGTGCTGCTAGTGAGAGCGGGTGCCCCCTGACTTTTAAACGGACAAATCATTCTGCAGATTCTGTGCATTATTATTGCTAACACTTTCCCCAATGGATTTACTCACCGCACAACCAATTGCAGCAACGTCGTGATTGAGAATGGCAGATTTGCAGGTTTTTTTAAGCAGGAGAGTGACAAGGTCAGATTTGTGATTCAAAACAGGACTCCAGTGGCTGTGTGGAGGGTGGCCCTTCTGTTCTGCCTTGTTTGCTGTGGACGTAGCAGGAGCCGGGTGGCCTTGCCCCGAGGCTGGCTGGGGCACACTCCTGTGAGTCAGATCTTCTGCCCTCTCCACTGAGGCCTGAGGAAAGGCCCCTCGGGGGCCGATGCCCTCCCTAGTCCAAGAAGACCGAGGTGGATCTCATCCCTAACAGCAAGGTGGTCTAGTAGCAGAGAGGAGCGGAGCGCTGTGACCCACCACCTCCTAGTGTGTGACCCTCCTCGTGTGTGGCTTCCCCTCTCTAAGCCTTGAGGACAAGGCTCTTTGCCTGGCTGGCCTCCAGGGACGATGGGAGATAAGGCACAGGTGTGGAAGTGTCAGGCACTCCGCAGCTCTGGGAGCCACTTTGGGTAACAACTGGATTAGCACCAGCATTGGCAAATCGTGGCAAAGCCCAGTCACAATTCCTAGGGGACAACTGCTGTCCCTCCTTCACCCTCCAGCCATGGGTCTCGTACTCTTTTTGGACACATTGCCCTTTCCTGAAATAAAACTTTAAAGGAATCCCATCAAATAAAGTAAAGAAAGAAGACTGCCTTGGCTGGGGTGCAAGGGGAGAGGAGATAGCCCACGATGTCGCTGTAGGCACCCTCTGTCTCCTCTCCCACCTCTCCCCAAAATTCACCATTGCCTCTCAGGGACCCTCAGAGCAAGCCCAGCCCACACAATGGGCAGAGGCGTGGACGCGCATTCCCTGGCCTGTGGCTGGAGCAGCAGCCATGGCGGGGTGGGGTTTGAAGCCAGCTCTGCCCGGTCCAGCTGCCTTCTCCCGAGCACACGGCCTCTCGTGGGCCCTGGTCAGTATATAATTCATAGGAGCCAGGCGTGGAGTTCTCTGGGCTATGTATATTTGTGTTTATAGAGGTAGACTCACAGGTGGCAGACAAGGGAGATGTATTTTTTATAACGATGAATATTTAATTTCCACATCACAGATGAAAAAGACTCTCTGAAGAGGCATCTGAGGGAGACTCCAGAGAGCAGCCGCTAATCAGAAAAGGGCCTTCTCGCAACTGCCTTTCCACGTGGCTCACTTTTTTCTTTCACTTTTTTATTTTTTCCTGATTACTGAAGTAGATATGCTCATTATAAAGAAGTAAAAAGAAGCAGGGGGAATGACCCACACTCCCCCAGCTGTTATTGACATTTAGGCACGAACCTTTCCAGTCTTTTTTCTATGCATTTTTCCATCAGTAGATGAGAGAGAATGCAGTATAACTGCAATTCTGCATCTAATTCTAAAGTTTTTCTTTATTGACACCATGTTTAATGGGAGGATAACTTTCAGCCAACTGTGCCAGATTCCTATTGCTGCAAACTTAGGCTGTTTCATCCTGTACTGTTATAAGCAGAGCAGTGATGGATGTCTTTGGGCATCATTTTTTGCCACACTCAGGGCTGTCCAGGTGGAAATGGGATTCCTGTGTCATGAGTTTAAGCCTCCTGATCCATGGCACATCCTCAGTTTCTGCTCTATCTGGGACCAGCTTCCTCACCTCAGGGCTGTCCCTGGCCCCCTCCTGCGAGCCCCCACCCTAGGCTGGCAGAGGGAGGCCAGGGCCAGGCAGGAGCTTCCCACCCGCACGCCGAGCTCGACAGCGCCCCTAACCACCTGTTCTCTTCTCTTTTGTCTTCCTCTGCCCCAGCCTGGTAAAGCCCTTGCGACACTATGCAGTCTTCCTCTCCGAAGACTCCTCTGACGATGAATGCCAGCGGCAGGAGGGCACGAGCTCTGGCTTCACCGAAAGCTTTTTCTTCTCCGCTCCCTTTGAATGGTCTCTCCTTCCTTCTTCCGCTTCCCTGAGCTCTGCTTGGTGACTCTCTGGGGCTGCATGGGGGGCGTGGGGGGCCGTGCTGCTTGCCCTTGTGTGGGGGGAGGGGTGTTTGGAGCTGCCACCTGCCGGGTGCCCCAGTGCCAGCTGGCAGGGTGGATGCTACCTCGAGTGCCTCCTCCCAGGGAGTCCGTTCTGCCAGCCCCAGGGGCTGTGATGATGGGACAAGGTGACAGGGTGAGACAGCAGCATTGGTCCCCTTTCCTTTCAAGAGGAAGGTGCTCTTGGTTGTTCATGGAGTGGTAGATACCGTTAGCCTGGTTGTAGTCCCCGAGTCCTCCTTTATCTCCGCACATCCTGGAAAGCCATGGACATGGGGAGTCGGATTTTAAGTTAAAAAATAATTACTGATGTGGAAAGTGTGCATGAATGCCAGCACATCCAAACGTTCTCATCCGCCTGACTTGTTAAAGGTGACTTTGATCCCTATTATTTATAGCCTAAGCCTCATAGTAATTACAAATAGCAATTTTTTAAAAGAAGAGAAGAGAAAGGTTCACCCATAATCCAGCCCCCTCCCCCAAATTAAGCTCTTCTAGTCCCCTAAAAGAAGAGAAGAGAAAGGTTCACCCATAATCCAGCCCCCTCCCCCAAATTAAGCTCTTCTAGTCCCCTTTCTTTGCCAGTCCTTGCTCCTTCACCCACAAGTTTTTCAGAGCTGGGATTGAGCCAAGAGACAGCTTTTGTCTTTGTTTATGAACAAGGCTGTGTAAGTGTTTTTAATGGAAAGCTTTAAGGGAAGGGAAACTACCCTTTGCTGAACATCCCTGGTGCCCACAACAGCCTTCCAGAGAGTGGGTAGTTTTTGCCATTTTACAAAAGAGGGGATTTTTTTCTTTTCCTCCATCCCCTTCACAACCCCCTTCACTGTGTCCCTGTTCCCAAACCCCAGTAGAAGTCCTCAGCATCAGGTCCCTCCCCCTGGACTGGGCCCATGGGATCCTCTGGGGACCTTATAAACCTCAGACTGCTCTGCCTCCTGCCACTGCCTCCACGTGGTAGGAGGGTCCTGGCCCTTTCCTGTGACCAGACCACCTGTGGCCCCAGGCAGGGCAATCCCCTCCTGGTGTCCTCATTTAGAAAGTGGGGGCCTAAGCCAGTATTGCCCAAGCTTCACATGCCATCTGTTCTGTACATTGAACTTTCACTTTAATTTTTTTCTTTTAGAAATTTTAAAAATTAGCCTTGTCCTCAGCAATAATATCATTTAGGTGTAAATAATATCATAGGTTTAATGTATTAGTTATTATTATTATTTTTTTTTTTTACTAATTAGAATAAAGATAGAACCACTGGAATAAGAAATGTTTATCCATGTATCAACTTAAAATCACTTTGCAGGAAAAGGCATCCTGCTTGGGTGACATCCAAGGACTCTCCCATCGAGGAGTCCAGCAGCTCAAGTCCAAGGCCAAGACCCAGCCCCATCATGTTCTTTTTTAATTAACTGATGCCTTAATTATTTAAATAAGGCTTCATGCTCACTTCTGTAGCCCATGACCTGAGAGGTTGGTACAGGCCTATGCATGTGTGTTTAAAAAGGAACTGGCCCATTCTAACTCAAAACAAAACAGGTTAAAAAGAACACTGTTTCTTTAAGAAGCACCCTGACTTTTCTTCTTCCCTTTCGTTGTGTTTAGACTTGATCAAAGGATCTTTAATTCTGTGGTCAGATGGCTTGGTCAGCGTGAGGGAGGGGCTTTTGAAGTCTCGCCAACCTGGCTCCCTTTCCACCTCTCCCTGGGCACTGTGTGACGTAGGGGACTTACTCTTCTGAGCTCCCATTTCCTCATTTACAATGAGGCTGCTCGTGTTGCTTCAGTGAGATAGTACAGTCCGATGGAGTTCCTCCCCGTAGTCGGGACTGTCCGTCAGCCCTCCCCTGTCTGTCCCCGCCCTGGTTCTTCAGGGGGCCTTCCATGTGCGCCTGCTCTTGACCAGCAGGTGGCACCCTTCCCCCACTCTACCAGCACCAAGGACCCTGGGGCCACAGCCAGCTTCAGCCTCCTGCTCAGACTGGGGCTCCACTAGAGGTCAGGGTTTCCCCAGGCACTGCCTCTCCACGTGCCCAGTGGTGCCCTAGGACTCTGTCAGTGGAAAGGAAGGCAAGAGGAACCCTTTGTTACCTACACTTGGGTCGGCTGCAAGGTTTTGAAGTGCGAATGTGCAGAAAGTTGTTAGCATGGAGCCCGTGTGGTAGCCACCCTCACTGGCGGGTTGCAGGTGCAGTACCAGCCTCTGCATGCCTGCTGTTTGCCAGGCACCACTGTTGCTCATGGAATCACGACCATCACCTGAGCAACTGAGGCTCAGAGAGGTTAAGTGACTTGCCCAAGTCCCACAGCAAGAGATGGCATGACCAGAGCTGGAACCAGGGTCAGCTCAAGCTGAGGCCCAGACAGTCCCCCCTGAGTATCCTGGGGCTCTCTTGGCAGCTGCCCTCTGGAGAGTTTCCCCAGCTCAGCTCCCTATGAGCTGTTCACAGGACCCAACTCTGAAGCTATTTGCCAGTCACCAGATGTGGGCACCAGGTGGGAACAGGAACATGTCTGCCTGCCTGTGCATTTCCCTTCCAGTCCCATCCCATTCCTCACACCTGGTCTGAATGGCTCAGAAGCTGACTAACCAGGATGCGTGAAAGGACATGTGGTTTAGGGAGAAATAAATGGGCTCCCTCAGGGCAAGTGAGAGCCAGAGTGACTCGCCCAAGGTCAAGGATGAGAGGCAGAACCCAAATTCAGCCCCCGGTCAGTCATAGTGCCCAGCTCGTACCCTGGCTGCTGTCCTGACTCCTGCCCTCATGGGGACCCCAGAACACTCTCCTATCTGAAAGGCTCCTGGGTGCTCCTCAAGGCCTGGATGTTTTCAGGAGCTGGGGGCTATTTGCTGCCCCTATGGAGGTCCTGGGTGGGAGAACCCAGCCTGTTCTGTCTCTTCTCAGGCCACAGCCATATCGGACACTCAAGGAGTCAGACAGTGCAGGTGATGAGGCGGAGAGTCCGGAGCAGCGAGTGAGGGAGCCCACGGGCTCTGTCCCAGCTCCACCTGACCGAGCTGCCAGCATTGACCTCCTGGAAGATGTCTTCAGCAGTCTGGACGTGGATGCCCCACTGCAGCCACTGGGCCAGGCCAAGAGCCTGGAGGACCTTCGGGTGCCCAAAGACCTGAGGGAGCAGCCAGGGACCTTTGACTATCAGGTATGGTGTAGACAGGGAAGGTATCTGCTGGGGGCCAGTGCTGTCTGCACACAGGGCAGGTCCCCCCATGTGACACTGGAGGAGACTAAGGGAGAAACGGCAACTTTTCCAAGGTCCTCAGCAAATGCTCAGGGTTAATTGGATTGCAAACACAGTCACTGGAGAAAATGCCAGACAGAGCCTGGTGGAACTGTTCCCCTCACTTCCATTTTTGCATCAAACACAGGTGGGCTGGTGCTCCAGGCCACTCTCCCCAAGACCCCCAGGAAGGGCTTTGGCCCATGGCAGTAGTGGGATCACTCCCATCCCTGCCAAGGCTCCTTGAGCCTCTCTTGCTCTCTTGGGCTTACGGGTGATCGAAGGTGTCACATGCTCTGAAAAGTAGAAAGAGTCGGGCCAGTAGATGGAGTAGTTTTCCTAAAACTACTTGCCAGCCAGTGGTATGAAAGGACAAGAGCTTTCTCTCGAATTCCTTTGAGCCTCACAGTGAGAAAAGCCTGGGCTTGAAGTCCAGACAGACCTGGGTTTTCTGCTGGTCACCTAGGATGAGCCCCCAACTGCTCCAGGTCCTAGGAGCTAATGGGTCTTATGCCTGAGACTGCAGTCCCAGTGCCCACCCAGCACACAGGAGGGGCATGACAATGGGCACATGCTTCCTTCCCATCTGCCCCAGGTCAGCTTTTGGTCACTGCCTCCCTCATTCCCTCTCAACAGAGGCTGGACCTCAGCGGAAGCGAGAAGAGCCGTGGGGTGACAGTGGCCTTGAAACTTGCCCACCCATACAACAAGCTCTGGAGCCTGGGCCAGGACGACATGGCCATCCCCACCAAGCCCCCAGCCACCTCCCCTGAGAAGACCTCACCCGTGCTCTGGAACTCCCCAGCCCTGCCCTGCAGACCCCTGAACTCGGACAGCACTCTGAACCCACTCAGCAAGGAGGAGGCGCCCACCCCCACTTCAGGCAGCATCACCATTCCCCGGCCCCAGGGCAGGAAGACCCCGGAGCTGGGCATCGTGCCTCCACCACCTACTGCCCGCCCAGCCAAGCTCCAGGCTGCCAGCGCTGCCCTCGGTGACTTCACCTCAGAGCGGCTGCAGACAGATCAGGAAAGGCGAGCCGCCATGAGCCCTGCCCTGTTCCCGGGGCTCCTCCCCAGTGCTGTCCCCCAAGGCCCCCCCGAACTGCTCCAGCCACTCAGCCCAGCCCCAGGGGCTGCGAGCACAGGCAGCGATGCCCTGCTCGCCCTCCTGGACCCACTTAACACAGCCTGGTCAAGTAGCACCCTACCACCACGCCCTGCCACCCCATTCACTCAGTTCAGCTTTCCCCCCGCAGGGACTCCTACCCAATTCCCACAGCTACCACTCAACCCCTTCGTCCCATCTGTGCCGGTGGCACCGCCCACCCTGCCCCTGGTCTCCACACCAGCCGGGCCTTTCGGGGCCCCGCCCACCTCCCTGGGGCCAGCTTTTGCACCCAGCCTGCTGCTGTCCACTTCCGGCTGCTGTGCCCCTCACAGATCTCAGCCCAACCTGTCTGCCCTCTCCATGCCCAACCTCTTTGGCCAGATGCCCATGGGCACCCACACCAGCCCTTTGCAGCCACTGGGCCCCCCAGCAGTCGCCCCTTCAAGGATCCGAACGTTACCTCTGGCCCGCTCAAGTGCCAGGGCTGCTGAGGTCAAGCAGGGGCTGGCCCTGAGGCCTGGAGAACCCCCACGCCTGCCTCCCAGACCCCCCCAGGGCCCAGAGCCAGCACCAGAGCCCTCTTCTTCTCGTCAGGCTGGAGACCCCTTTGAAGATTTGCTACGGAAGACCAAGCAAGACGTGAGCCCAGCCCCGGCCCCGGGCTCAGTGGAGCAGCTAAGGAAGCAGTGGGAGACCTTTGAGTGAGTCAGTCCCTGAGGGCTGGGGGTGAGCAAGGCCTGAGAGGTCCACCACTGTGGCTCCAAGGCTGGCTGGGCCTTTGCCTCCTCCCCCACTCTGTTTCTGCCCAGGTTGTGCTGGTGGGAAGGGATGGGACCGACCTCTGCCACCTTCGCCTCCCCTCCACACTGCCCATCTCTGAGGTCTGGGGAATGGTACTGGCTCCAGCCTAGACCTCACACAGCTCCTGGGCTCCCATCCCACCCCTCCTCAGCACCCAGTTGGGTTTTGCACTAAAGAGGTCAGCTGGGCCAATGATTGCCCCAGGCCATGTCCTGCCCACCCTGTCTGGAGATGTCCCTGCCCAAGCCCAGCTCTCCTGTCACTACCACCCTGCACACCCCACCTCAGCGAGCACAGGCGTCAGTGTTACCCTCTGTGTGAGTGGGTCTGTACTGGACACGGGTGGTTTGGGGTTTGAAGTAGGGACTCCTCCCTGGCTGGAGGATCTACATGGTAGGTCCTTTCCAAACTGTCTCTGGCAGTAGGCACGTTCTTTATGAGTCTTCACCCTAACCCCCAAACTCCAGTCGTTTCTGGCATGGTAGGATCTGGGACTGAGAGATCTTGGGATCCCTTGTGATAGCCAACCCAGCCCCTGCAGCCCTGAGTGGGGCAGGGAGCACCAGCAATCCTGATCTGTGCAAGAAAAACAGAAACCCGTGAACCAGAGTGTTCAGAGGAGTCCCCAGCCCTTGTCCAGCCCTCTGTCACTCCAATATCTCCAGGATCTCCTGGTCTCTCCTGTCAACTGTCAAAGCAGGGGCTCAGCCTCTTGTCACTTGGGCTTTGTGGGCAGAGCTAAGAAGCAGTGACCCAGATCCCAACTCTAAGGCCAAGCTTAATGCCACAGACTGATGTGGGAGTTGCCTGGGCTCCGTGTGTCAGAACCAGGCAGCGGCCCTTAGCCCCTTGTCCGGGCCCCGGTAGAGTAGACAGACTTGAATTCTGTCCACTTGGTGGGGGGGAGCCAGCCCCTCTCCACCTGCCTGCAGCTTCTCCCCAGCACAGAAATTCCTGAGGCCGCGTCACCAAAGTTAAATTGAAATGTTTTGTTATTGTTTCTTTTATCTTTCTTTTCCTTTTTTACCTTATTGATGAATCCTGAAATTGACTCATTTCAATAAACCAAGTTAAAACACCGCTCAACCATGTAAGAAAACAACCAGCTGAGACATGCAGGAAATTGTGAGCATTTTGACCTGATTTCTCATTTCCTATTGTGAATGGTCAGACAGTCTACCCAAGGGTTCCTGACGAGAACAAGGTGGTCCCCTGAGGTCCCCATCAACCCGGGGAGCCCCCTCCATGTCTGAGAGGCTGCCGCTGCTGTGTGGGTCGGCAAGTCTGAGGCCACCCCGCACAGTCCATATAGTCCTTCCCGAGTCACCCGGGACCGGCAGGACATGTCTCCTCTCTGTCTCAGGAGTGTTCTTTGGCTGGGGGGAGCCATGTCACATATGGGCCACGTGGGCACCTCCTGAGCACTCAGGTGTTTCAGCAGTTCCAGTTCCACCCTCGGCATGGACAGCCCCCGCCCATGAGGCACAGGATGAGGCACAGCTGTGCTGCGGGCTGGCAGCGGACACTCCAGGTTCTCACGAGCACTGCTGTCTCTTCACTTGCTGGATTGAATCTGCAAACCCAAGGATGAACTTCGTGTGCGCATTCAATAAAATCTTCTTGGGGAAAAAGCCAGCATCCCTGTGTCCTTGCGGAAGCTCTGGGAGCGGAGGCCAGGCCCTGTGTGGGCCCTCAGCCATCTCCCCACCCCTCCCATGGTGGTGGAGGCAGGCATGGAGCAGTTAGGAAAGGACGCAACCCCGGCTCGCTCCCAAGCCTGTGCCCGTTTGGGGCTCTGAGCCACTCACCCCCATCCCCTCATAAGCAGGGCCTGGGGGCAGGCTGGGGACAGGGCTGCAGGCCACCGATGGTGTTGAGGGCACCCAGGCTGCAGCAAAGAACAAGTTCAAAGGGACATCTGGAAAGTCCGCTCCCAAGCCTGTGCCCGTTTGGGGCTCTGAGCCACTCACCCCCATCCCCTCATAAGCAGGGCCTGGGGACAGGCTGGGGACAGGGCTGCAGGCCACTGATGGTGTTGAGGGCACCCAGGCTGCAGCAAAGAACAAGTTCAAAGGGACATCTGGAAAGTCACCCCACGGATCTCTCTTCAGCAAGGGCCAAACTTCAAGGGCTGTGCCTCTGTTGGACACTTGTGTTTGGAGGGGGATCTGGGCCAGTCACCCATGGTGGGTGTTAAACACACCCAGTCACACACACTGTCCACCCATCAGCTGGCTGTGTTCTCCTCCCTGGGCTGTCCTTGAGAGTGGCAGCAGGAGCAAAGGACAGGAAGAGGACATGGTGCTTCCAAAAAAAGAGCAGCCAGCTTTTATCCATATGTTGAGGTTCCACATAAAATGTCTTTTCTTAGGGGTCTACAACTAACACAGGTTTTCCAAACCCCTGACTTCCATAAACTAACCGAGGAACCAGCTGTGGCTAAGTTGTTGGTACCAGGTTCTTCCTCACCCCTTTCCCAAGCGTCATGGAGAAAGTTGGAGGAAGGGTGGTCCCATCTCCCGTGGGATAAGGACCAAGCAAGCCGCTTAGCTGAGCATTCAGGGCCCTCCCTATCCCAGTCTGTGCTGGATCCCCAGTCCCCCCGCCAGCACCCACCTCAGATTTGGGAGCTAGCTGAAACCACAAGGAGAGCCAGGTAAGGTCAGCCTCCAACTTTCAAAGCTCAAAAGGGTCTCCCGTCCCGGCCTTGGCACCTGGAGCCTCACAGGAGGCACTGGCCTGGGAACCAGGAAGGTGAAAGGCACATCTCCAGATAGGGGATAAAGGGACTCCATGAAGCTGGAAGGCGGCCAGGCCCTCGGGCAGGTGCCCCTGAGACCAGAGGTCACAGTGTGACCGGCGTCACCAGGGAAGGGATGGGAAGCAAGCAGCCGAGCCTGTCCCTGCAGGCCCGGCCTCAGCACACAGAGTGCCAGTGTCTGCTGCACCTGCCCTGTACGACCAGGGCTCCCTTCCAGTCCTCTCCCCAGATCCTGCCACAGCCAGACACGGGCACCTGGCCCGCAGGCAGCCACCAGGGCCTGAGCCAGAGAAGCAGGGGTGGTCGGGTGAGGATGTGGGGGTCGGGGAGCGGGAAGTGTTGCTCCCCCATGCTTACGCCTGTGGCCTTCCTGCTGAACCCCAGGAAGGCTCCTTCCCCACTCTCTCCTCTCTGGCCAGTGAGATGACACTGCCCGACACCTAAAAAACACCCAGTCCTTCACATGAGACGGGAGATGAACGTCTTCCAGTTCCTTCCCTGTTGTCGTCCTCGCTGGTCCTCACAACAGCCCTGTGAGGTAGGCAGGGGGTGCCCTCCCCATCCTACAAACGACTGCAGCAAGGTGGGAGAGCTCAGGGCAGCCTGGTCTCTGCTCCTGCAGGTCTGCCCTGGACAGACATGGGGCAGGGCTGTGGGTCCCTTGAGAGACTGCCTCTGGCACTGGGCAGAGACATCTGTCTGAAGGACCATTTGTTCTGGGAGCCAGGAGCCCACTCAGCCTCTGCTAATGGCCTCCCTTGATTTCCGTTGCCTCCAGGCAGGGGCAGCCCCTGGAGGTGGAAGAAGATGCCAGAGCTGGAGGCTTGGTGCCTGAGCGAGCCCTGGTCTGGCCTCCTACAGAAGGAGCAGCCTCGGGCCGCTCCTGCCCCAGGGAGGTAAAGATTGTCTCCCCGGTGCAGCTGCCCTCTCCCTGGGGATACCTGCACCCACGACACAGTCACGTACACACACAGCAGAAGCAGCGGACACGCCTGCCAGCCCGTCAGAACACTCACACTGAACGCTGCAGACCCACACGTCCCCAGGTACACGCTCACACACTCCTGAGCACACCGTGTGCCACCGTGTGCCCGCCCACGCACAGCCAGACACCTGCTGAGGCAAAGCCCAGCGGGTCAGATGGAAAAGTCCTCAACCTCGCCAGGGCCCTCTGCTTCCCTGAGTTGCTCCCCTTTTCCTCAGTCCACAACGGGGCAGAGGCAGGGGCTGCCAGCCTAGGGGACACTTCCCCAGCGGGTGTCCAGGCCCTAGAGGCAGCCTCCTTGGGTCTCCATGTAGAAATGGTCCAGGATCTCCATGGTGCTGGCGCCAGCAGCCAGGCTGCCCTAGATGAGTCTCTCCTCGGGCGGCACCTTGAGGACACTGTCCATCTCCAGCCGGGCCCCGGCCACCTCCTGCTGGCTCGGGCTGTAGGTGCCCTCTGACTGGCGGCGCTTCCTGGCTGCCAGGATCCCTGAGAGGAGGCCCAGGAGGAGGAGGAGGAGGCAGGCACAGGCTGCAGGCACTGCCACCTCCAGCAGCGGGAACGGCAGCGGCAGGGGCAGGCCCTTCTGCAAGAGACACACAGTGAGGCCTGGGACCGTGGAGAGCCGGGAGGCCCCAGGCCCTTCAGAGAGGGGAGAGCAGGGGACACAAGGTCTTGCTCCAAGAAAATCTGATCTGGGAGCAGGCTTCCCTGCAAGATAGAGAGAGACCTAGCCCCAGGAGTATGCAAGCAGGTGCCAGAAAGTCCCCTGTCAGAGCCACCGCAAGGGGAGTCCTGTCCAACAATGGGGTTCTGGCTGGAAGGATAGAAAACATTTACTGAACACCTACTATGAGCTAAGCCCCGTGTGTGGGATTTCACACAACCCTGCTACAGTCTGATGAAGCGGGAGCCAGAGCGGGGCGGGTGGAGCCCGGCGGACGGCAAGGCCAGCACCCGCGAGGGCCGCCTTCCTGGGAGTGCTGCGCTCACAGCAGGTCCCTGGGAGACTCAGACCAGATTTGGGGAGGCCCAGCAAACCTCCTCCCTGTCTCCAGTCACAGACTCCCAAGATGCCCCCATCAAAGATTCTACATGCCTGGAATTCTGAAGTCCCAGAATCACAGGATTCCAGAGCCACAGAGTCTCAGACTCACCGGCCCTCGAGTCTCTCTACCTGGAGGCTTCTCAGCCCACTGTGACCAGGACCCCCAGCACCCTGCAGAAGGGGTCCCAAAGCTGTAGAGAACAGTTCCTCCCAGCCCTGAGTGGGCCCTCACCAGTGGGCCCTCACCCGCTGCCACCCCTGGGCACTTCTGGGGGAGCTATAAAGCCATTTCCTCCCCCCTGCCCTGGGAGGAGGGTGGGTGGGGAAGCCAGAGGCTGTAAAAGTTCAACTTGAAAAGAAACATTCCCCAGAAGCAGAGGAGATCTGCGGTTTATGGCCCAGGCTGCCAGAAGCCTGTGGAGATCAAGGCTGCTCCCCCGACTTCCTTTCCCGAGTCCCTCCTGCCAGCACCCGCGGTGGGTTCACTGCCCCTCCAGCCCCCAAGGCCTGCTCCACCCCTTAGGGAGTAGGGGGCAAGAGGACCAAGGACCACTTTGATGGCCCCATCCATCCAGGCCCCTCCTCAGCTGGGATCCCTGGGGTCAGGGACCACCTTCACGGTGGCCAAGCCTGCTCTGGCTCCAGAACCCCGGTTTAGAAACCCTGGAGATTATAGCCTCTTGGATTCACCAACCTAAATCCTAGAACTCCAAGTTCCTGTGGGCCCTGAATCCTCGTCCCAGTTCGGACTTGGCCGGCCCAAGTGCCCCCACTGCCACTGCCCTGGGCACTATGGAGAAGCACCTGAGCCGTGCCTGGCCAGAAGCCTCATGTCCTCGCTGAGGGATGGTGGGGCCCCTAAGCTCTCCCTGGCATGAAAATAAATACCCCCTGCCTGGGAGGCATGGAAGGGACCTGAGTCTCTTTCCCACCACTCCCCACCCATGACAGATTGGTCCAGGAATGGCTGCACAGGTGCTGTGCACATCCCCCACCTCAACACCATCTCATTAAAGCCCCAAACAGGGCAGCCCCCTCCCCCGCCTCACTCACCACCACTTCACAGAACTGGCCGGAGAATCTGGCGCTGCAGGTACATTCATACACCCCACCAGCTGCCCGGCAGGTGCCCCCATTCAAGCAGGGGTTGACTTCACAAGGGAGGGTGGGGTTCTGACACCTGGGGAAGGACGGTGGCTGAGAAAGCTGCCACCCCCCTGCCTCTTGTCCCCCAGCTGCCCTAGCTCCCCAACCCACCACCCCCACCAAGCGCCAAAGCGTATCCATCCATTGTCCCATGCAACGTTCCTGCCTGGCTGGGCCTGCCAGGTGCCAACGCTGAATGTGATCTGCACCCCAGCGTTCAGGACGGAGAATGACTCACTCCATCACAATGACAAGGGAAAGGCCTGTGTAAAGGTGGGTGCCCAGGGATGCTGACTGCAATGTCTGGAGGGAGAATTGGTACTTGTGCCGTATCCCCAGGCAGTCCTAACAGCGGGCTGAGGACCTGGCTCCAAGAAACGACACCAGGCAGCCACTGCCCAGCAGGTGTCTGCATAACAGACAATGGTCTTGAAGCCCCAGAGGAAAGAACTCAAGTGACATGGAAGACTGGCACCTGAAAAGGTGAGCAAGGACCTCACCTCCCCTGCCCTGCTGGAGGGGACCCAGGAGCCCACCCCACTCTCCACACTCACCAGACCACCAACCTAAATCCACCCCAGACCCACTAACCCAGACCCACCTCCGGCCAGCGAAGCCCTCCTGGCAGCTGCAGTTGGTGCCACGGGGCCCGCCCTCACAGGGGCCTCCATTGGGGCAGGTGAAGTTCAGGCTGCATTCCTCGGGCAGGACAGGCAACCTGGGGAGAAGGCAGAAGACTGGACTGTGGCAGGACGCCTGGGACCTGGCCCATACCTGTGGCCACAAGCGACTTGAGCCTATTCCCATCTGTGGAATTCAGGGCCCACCTCCTACAGACCTCAATATCAGTCATGGACGTTGTGTTTGGAGTGCGAGGAACGGGTCACAGGGCTGTCACTCTGCGGCTCCTGCCCCACCCACTACAGATTGTGACCGGGAACCTTTCTGAGTCTCAGAGAAGCCCGTGAAAGGGAAGGACTCTCCTCGGCACACTGCTTAAGGGGAGAGGGGGCCTCGGGCCGCGGCCAGACAACCCTCCACAAGCTCGGCTCCGAAGGGAGTGTGTAGAGTCAAAGACCGACCACCCCACTCTGCCCCTGACCCGTGGCGCTGATAGGGGCATGGACATCTAAGGTGGCGGCTCCTAGGGAAAGCCTCCAGGTGATCGTCGAAGACTAGCTCCGGGTCCCCTCACCCCATCCCAGACGTCAGCACCGTTTATCTGAAATGCAAATTTAGCTGTGCGTACTTTAATCTGCATTTTATCTGTAAATTTGTCAGACTGGACTGTGGGCCCCAGTTCACAGACGAGGGCCGGGAGGCTCAGAGATGGGCAGCGACTGGCCCGCAGGGCCAGGGATCCGCAGCCGGGGACTGCCCCACCCGCTGCCCTGGGGGTCCCCACGGGCTCGGGGACTTCTCTGCCCCCCCCTCCAGGCCCCGCCCCGCTCGGATAACCCGCCGCCCCGCCGCGACCGTCCGCACCTGCAGCGCGGGCCCGCGAAGCCGGGCGGGCAGCGGCACTCGAAGCGGCCGTCGGGGCGCGCGT